>NC_051069.1:113850516-114020516 GCF_004664715.2 Peromyscus leucopus | reverse complement strand
CTGCCCCTGATTTGCAATGGCCACCCAACCAGAAGTCACAAAACTCAAACAATGCTCCAGGGGCCAGGCCGGGAATGTGAGTGAGCGAAGTAGGCCAGGTGTAAGCAAAAATCACCCGCAAAGGCCGTGGTGGTTTGAAGCCCGTGGTGGGACTTCAAACAGAAACTCCCTTGGGAGGGCTGGCCTGGGGAATACCTGGCCATTTTAAGACGGTTACTCCAGCGCCTAGTTACTATGAGGAATGTAGGCTGAGGACACATAGCTCTTCTGTTTTATTCAAAAGAAGGTGAGAGACAGACAGAGAGAGAGAGAGAGAGAGAGAGAGAGAGAGAGAGAGAGAGAGAGAGGGAGGGAGGGAGGAAAAAAGAAATGTTTTTGCAATTGGTTTTGGAGATTTGTCTTACTACGGAGCTAAATACATTTGCGGGCCAATTTTGGCTCAAAGGACACAGAAATAGGGATTGTATCAAGGAACAAGGGTTGTCTCGGCTGTGCGGATAGAGGCAGTAGCAATTTCAGGCGCTAAGTGTGAACACCACCCTAGCGGCGTAGGAGGGACAGTTGTGGCATGGGTAGCCGTCCTCATCCAGCAGGCACAGGTATTTAACCGAAGTGGAAGCGTAATCACAGGCGCACTTGGCCGAGAAAGGCTGACGGTAGATGAGGGGTCATTAGACCTTTGAAGAGAGACAAGCTAGGTTGCTTTTATGTGGCTTCACCTCCATTAGGAGAGAAAGGGAAAAGGAACCAGAGGAAATAAAGCCTGCCTACTTGGTTTTGCCCAACGAGCACTTGGGGGATAGTGTGGAAATGTGTGTTCCATTTACCTTGCCTAGAAAACATCGGCTTGCGGGGGAGGATGAACGTGAATTATCACCTCAGCATCCTGCTCCACCCCTTCCTGGCGTACGCTAGCTACACGAAGCAGTCAGAACGTTTGTAAGCTTGGCAGAGTGGCTTCGCTTGGGAGGCAGAGGGAGGCAGTGAGTTCAAGGCCAGCCAGGGCTACACCCAGAACCCCTGGATGTGTGTGTTGGGGGGCGGGGGGGGGGAAGAGGCATAGGTGAGCAGAATGGCCACTCAGAGCACTTCACTCCTTTAACCGGATCAGTTGGCTCAGCAGTGACCACGTGACCAAAGCAGAGCCAATCAAGGCCTTCTCTGAAATTGGCAGCATCTACAACCTGGTAGATAAAACAGCCTTCTGCTCCACGATGTCAAATTTAAAGATCGCATAAATATAACTGTGTGGCTATTTCCCTCAACCACAAAGAAAATATGGACAGATTCTTTTTTTACAATATACCACCGAGAAGAGACTAGGAGCCCCCAATTGTATTCATTATCATACTTTTATAAAGTTAACAAAGTAACTAGAGGACTGGGGAGAGAGGTGGCTCAGAGCAGAGGTAAAGAGCACTGACTGCTCTCGCAAAGGACTCAGGTTCAATTCTCAGCACCCACAAGACTGCTCACAACTGTCTGTAACTCCAGTGCCAGGATATCTGATGCCTTCTTCTGGCCTCTAAAGGTACTGCATGCGGGTAGTACACAGACAGAGGAGGAAAAACACCCTTACACATAAAATAATTTTTTAAAAAAGCAACTAGAGCCGAGCGGTGGTGGCGCATGCCTTTAATCCCAGCACTTGGGAGGCAGAGCCAGGCGGATCTCTGTGAGTTCGAGGTTAGCCTGGTCTACAGAGCTAGTCCAGGACAGGCTCCAAAGCTACAAAGAAACCCTGTCTCGAAAAACCAAACCAAAACAAAACAAACCAAAACAAACAAACAAACAAACAAAAACCAAAAACCAAAACAAACAAACAAACAAAAAGCAACTAGAAATTTAAAATGGACCCAGTGGGTTACATGCATATCTTTAATCCCAGTACTTGAGAGGCAGAAGCAGCCAGATCTCTATGTTTGAGGCCAGTCTGGTCTACAGAGTGAGTTCCAAGCCAACTAGGGCTACATAGTGAGACCCTGTCTTAAAAAAGCCAAAATAAGTAGATAAGTGAGTCAGTGTGGCAAAACTCTAGAAGCCAGGGTTTGTAGTTCTGTTGGTAGAGTAGTTTGCCTGGCACCTTGTAAACCAGGCATGGTGGGGCACACCTGTAATCCCAGCACTCAGGAGGTGGAGGCAGGAGGATCAGAAATTCATTGTCATCCTCAACTTTAGTTCCTAGCACCCACGTGCTACCTCACACCAGTCCTTAACTCCAGTTTCAGGGGATCCAATGCATCTTCTGACATCCTCAGGCTCCTGCACATGTGTGGAACACATGCATACACTCACACATACACATAAAGTACTTAAAAAAGCAACACAGGGCACCAAATATTCTCTTAATCTTTTGTGCAAAGAGAAAATAATTGCATGTATAAGTATTTTAATGTACGTGGATATATGTGTGCGCGCGCACCTGCGTGTGTGTGCATGTGTGTGTGTGTGTGTGTGTGTGTGTGTGTGTATCAAAACTGAAGTATGAGAAGTCTAGGAAAGAGGCAGAACATATTGAAACCTGTTCACTTATGGTGTCAGAAATCCAACTTAGATTGCTTCCCACCCCCAAAGGGGGAGGGGGCTAATGATTGGTATGAAAGTGCAAGGTCCAGCCAGGCCACGGCGGCGGCACACACCTTTAATCCCAGCACTCAGGAGGCAGAGGCAGGCAGATCTCTGAATTCAAGGCCAGCCTGGTCTACAAAGTGAGTTTCAGGACAGTCAAGGCTACACAGAGAAACCCTGTCTTGAAATCGCCCCTCCCCCCCGCCAAGTGCAAGGTCCAGGGATAATTTTGGTTCCAGAAACAGCAGGCTAAGGGGCTCAAAGGGTGCCATCGGGTGCTACTTCTCTCAAGCTCGCGGGGCTTTCCTCTGTGACATCATTTTCCTACAGGAGTCGCCTCCCTTTGGAGCCAGTCTCCCACCTTGCCCTGCGTGCCCAGGAAAAGAGCTACTTTCCTCTTGGGGCCCGCCCAACGTATTGATTGACTGTCATTGGGCAGACTTGATTGACGTCGCCGCGGGAAGGCTTCTGCCGATTGACTAGATTGAATTTAACAGCCTTTTTCTGGTACATGGGGACTGACCGGGAGTTCACGGGCTGATCCTGACCGATTGTTCCTGCTTGGGTAACGTCGTCGGACAGGAATGCTAAGCCCAGAGAACCCACAAAGGCAACAACGGATCGGGGAGCCACTCCCCTAACGGCCCCTGGCTCCCCACCCCAGGGTGCACAGGTGCCCGAGCCCCGGGTCTAGCCCCTTGAGCCCACCTGCGACCTGCTGTGCGACCCAAGCCGTGTTTCCTCCTCCTAGAAGGACAAGGACTGCGCCTTTTGCTTTACTAGCTAATCCCTGGCAAAATGCCTCAGATACAGTTGGCACACAATAAATATTTGCTAAATGAATGACCGACTCTTGAGTGTATGACAAAATAAAAGCCTAACAGTCAAAGTTTTCCTTGACTGGACCCCCAAACCATCCTTCCGGCCCTTTCTCCGAGCCCTGCGCCCCTCTCAAACCCACAGTAGCTCCCTCAAACGCAGCAGGCACTTCCCCACATCTTTATTCTGCCATTTCCTCTGCAGACTGTCCTCCTGGCATGCCCCAAAGGCTCAGGATGGAAAGATCTGGAAAGGTTGGCAAACCAGTTTTCTGATCATAAGGCCCCGCGTGCAGTTGAAATTTCAGTCCTCGAAACCTCTGACTAGTTTGCTCAGAGGCTCCGCTCTGCTTTCAATCTGTCCACCACCCCTGACGCTGTTTGCAGGCCGCGACCTTGCTTGCCTCTCTGCCTTGCTGAAGTTGGTTCCCCATCGGAAGAAATCAGAACGGAGATGCAGGTAAGTTGGTGCGGGGGCCAGCGAGGCTGAGGAGGCAGCTTCCTCCATGGGAGATGATAACAGCCCGGGTTTATTGAGTATTTATTGTGTGCCAGGCACTAGGCCAAACGCTTGGCACTGGTCCCCCGCTTTGATCTCTACCTGAGGCGTGTAGTACCCCACTTTATAGTTAGAGAAGAGGGGGAAGGGAGCCCCGCCGAAGTTCCAGTGCTGCAAAGAGGGGAAGCCAAGGCTGCACCCAGATCTGACGCCAGAACCCTTGCTCTTAACCCCCAAGGAGAAGGAAGGATACAATGAATGCTCAGTGAGAAGTGGAGTTGGGAGGCTATGGGCTCCCAGAAAAGAACAGTGGGGGCTGCAGAGACGGCTCAGTGGTTAAGAGCACTGGCTGCTCTTCCAGAGGACCTGAGTTCGAGTCACAAGCACCTGTACTTCTAATTCCAGGGGCTCTGACCCCTCCTTCTGGCCTCCCTAGGTACTGTCCTCACAAGCTCAGGTTACACACATAAGATTTGAGAATAATAGAAAGTAAGTGACTAAGAAAGACAGTTGCTGCCTTGCCTTCCAGAGCTTTGCTGATCCTGCCCGTTATCTGGGAGAACCGCCTGTGTTGACCGCTTCATGCTCCTGTACACCTTCTCTAACGTTTTCTCCCCCTTTTGCTAAGGGGAAAGTCACAGGCCAAAATGCCTTAGAGACCAAAGGAGCTCGTGCTTTGTTCCTCCATGACTGAAGCTGTGTGACCAAGGCAAGTTGCTCTCCCTCTCTGAACTTGGGTTTTCTTGCCTGGAAAATGCAGTTGGTCCTTGCCTTACATCACAGCGTCCTCCTGAGGATTATGGGAGATGCTGGATGGGTTGGGACTGGCAGCTGGGTGTTCATGACGAGAGAGAGCTCTGAGCAGAGGGTAGATTCTAACTGTGGGCTCTGTTCCCACAGCACCTGGCACCAAGACTTCACTGTAGACGGTGCACAGCAGACACTTGCCTTGGCTCAGGGGGTGACGAGTGGCTGCCACTGCTGATAAGCAGTCCTTCCCAGCCTCATGGCTGTAGGCCCTCGGTGTGGGAGATGTGGTTTATACCCCTGCTTGTTTCTTCCACGAGTTAATAATTTACTGCCGGTGTTTAATTTTGTTTAAACAGACACGACCCCGTTGGTACCCACGGCTCTGTCCTGGGCCAAAGTGGCTCAGAGATCAAAGACACCCAAAGACACAGGAGCCCTCCCACCGTCCTCTCCCGGAATCGTCCTTTAGCCCGCTGGCACCCACGGTTGCCCCGCTGCCCCTTGACCTTGCTGGTAGCCACGCTTTGGTTAGCCCTTCTCTTTGAGATTAGTAGGCTTCCCGTGGGGCCACCAGGAAACCGCGCGCGCCCTCCAGCTCTTTGGTGCCTTTATCTTCACCAAACCCCTTTTTCTTTTTTCCAGGAGAATCCTGCACCGCCAAGGGCTCGCCCCAGGCCAGCCTGACGCTGCCCTGTGTTCCCAGGGCCTCCCTGGCCTCCCTCTTCCATCTTGCCTCATGGGTAAGAAGGCTGGAGGTGCCTGGTAGATTTGTTCATTCCTCTGAGGACATGGAGAGCCAAGGCTGTCTGCAGCTTGGTCCCGCCACTCATCCAACTCTTTAGCTGCCACATCTGGAGCTGCCACATCTGGAGTAGTGACTATACTTATCAGCAGGAGGAATGTCCCGCTCTTGGCCGAGGATTTGAACACGCTTCATCCCACTGCTCTCTTTATCTTCTTTAGCCTTCTAAATTGGGCTCCTGTCTTTCTTCTTTCCTTTCTCTCTCTCTTCCTTCTTCTCTTTTATCATCTCCTTCTTTCTATTTTCTTTTTTGCTGTTTAACAGTGTCTCATGATACAGCCCATATTAGACTTGAACCCTGATCCTCCTCCTGCCTCTGCTTCCTAAGTTCTAGGGTTACAGACATGCACCTCTCCACCCAGCTACCTAGAATAATTTCTTAGGGCTGTGTTGGAACATTATCACGAATTTGGTGGCTTTAAACAATAGAATTGTGGCACATGGCTTTAATCCCAGAACTCGGGAGGCAGAGCCAGGCGTATCTCTGTGAGTTCAAGGCCACTCTGGTCTACAGAGCGAGCTCCAGGACAGTCACTAAAACTACACAGAGAAATCCTGCCTTGAAAAACCAGAAATAAATAAAAATTAACAATAGAATTTTATTCTCTCATAGTTTGGAGGACGGAGGATTTAAATCAAAGTGTCACCAGGGCTATGTTCCCCCCAGAAAAGAGAAGGACACGTTTTTCATTCTCCCAGCTTGTTGTGGCTGCCAGGGATCCTTAGCTTGTGACTTGATCACTCCAATATTTTCCTGTCCTCAAATGCATTTCTCCACACCTCTTGTCTTAGTTAGGGTCTCTATTGTTGTGAAGAGGCACCATGACCATAGCAACTCTTATAAAGAGAACATTGAATTATGGTGGCTTACATTTTCAGAGGTTCAGTCCATTATCATCATGGCGGGACATGGCGGCATGCAGACAGACATGGTGCAGGAGAAGGAGCTGAGAGAGTGCTACATCTTGACCCACAGGCAACAGGAAGTGAACTGTGTCACTGGGCATGGCTTGGGCATAGGAGACCTCAAAGCCCACCCCCACAGAGACACACTTCCTCTAACAAGGCCACACCTCCTAATAGTGCCTCTCCCTACGGGGGCCATTTTCTTTCCACCACACCTCTATGCATCTTTTTCTCTTCTGTCTCTTACAAGGACTTTTAACATTACATTCAAGATCCACCCAGGAAATCCAGGATGAGGTTAGATAAGGAGATCCTTATCTTATTTATATGGGCAAAGATCCGTTTTGAGAGTTGATGTGTTCACTTACTCTTTTTTTTTTTTTTAAAGATTTATTTATTGTGTATACAGTGTTCGGTTTGCATGTATCTCTACAGGCCAGAAGAGGGCGCCAGACCTCATTACAGATGGTTGTGAGCCACCATGTGGGTGCTGGGAATTGAACTCAGGACCCCTGGAATACCAGCCAGTGTTCTTAACCTCTGAGCCATCTCTCCAGCCCCCTGATCACTTATTCTAATAGGATGCATCTTTTGAAAATACACTGGGCTGGTTAGTAGCAGAAAATGGACCATTGCTGTGACAGACCTGGCCATATTGGTTTAGAAAAGATTGTGGAAGTGTTTGGAACCCTGGTTTGGAAAAAACATTGAGTGGTCAAAGCTTTAATAGGCTGTTTTGCGGGAGCCTGGAAGATATGAGTGTGGAAAGAATTGCAGATAGTGGAGACCTGGCTTGTAAAGTTTCAGAAACAAATATTCTATTAGGGTCTTTGTGTGATATATCAAAATAATAACATATGATTTTTGTTCAGCTAGGACTGCAAAATCAGCTGTGATTTACAAAAGACCAGCACCACTGAAGTGAAACCTTTATTTACTGGGACATATCTGGTTAGTTGGATCTGAGAAATCAGGTGTGGTTAAGAAGAGCCCAGCATCATCACTGAGGTGAAATCCTCTGAGAATAATCTCCTCAGGGTCAGCACACAGAAGCTGTGGTCCAGGATGGCCAAGGCTGCATGTCAAGCCAATAGCCAAATTTCATAATATGTAGGAGTCTACATGTTAATGGTTTTGAAGGCCTAAAGGGTGAGTCATGGAGAGCAGCTGAGGCTTGGCACTGTGAGAGCCCAGGAGAAGCCATCTGTGAAAGTGTAGCCTGAGTTGCAGTAGAGACCTCAGGCTTAAAGGGGTCTTGGAGAGAAGCTGAGACTTGGTACCGTGTGGCAGAGTTGGAGTCCCTCCTGCAGAAGAGCCAGGAAGCCATTGGTGAAGGCACAACCTCAGTTACAGTAGAGACCCCAGCGCACGGAGATTTCAGGACCCTGAGAAGATCACCACGGATAGTAGCGGGTGTGCAGCAGAGCAGAGCTGTCTTGGGCCTGCTGAGACTGCTGGGTACTGCAGAGCCCGGAAGATAAAGAACGAGTCCCAGATGTTGAACACGGGGCTGTTTATACTGTTGAATTTTGGTTTTGCTTTGATCTGATTTTAACGATGCCCTAGTTCTTCCCTGTTAGAGTAGGAAAGAGTTTGGCTTGCTTTCGATTTGCAGGAGCCCAGAGCTAAGAGATTTTGAGTATTTTAAAGAAAAAAAAAATGAACTTTTTTTTTTCTTTTTGTTTTTTTGAGACAGGGTTTCTTTGTGTAGCCCTGGCTGTCCTGGAACTCACTCTGTAGACCAGGCTGGCCTCAAACTCACAGAGATCCACCTGCCTCTGCCTCCTGAGTGCTGGGAGTAAAGGTGTGCACCACCATGCCTAGAGAGGAAAAAAAAATGAACTTTTTAAGACTGTGGTACTTTTTTTTTTTTTTTAAGATTTATTGATTTATTATGTACAGTGTTCTGTTTACATGTACACCTACTTGCCAGAAGAGGGCACCAGATTTCATTATAGAGGGTTGTGAGCCACCATGTGGTTGCTGGGAATTGAATTCAGAACTTCTTAACCTCTGAGCCATCTCTCCAGCCCAAGACTGTGATACTTTTAAAGTTGTATTTATAATATTAACATGAGGTAAGGAATAAACAGGGTATGAATTGTAGTGGTGTGTTTGTATGTCAAGTTGACATAAAGTTAATGTGTTGGCTAATTTTTTTCAACTTAAACTAGAGTCACCTGAGAAGAGGGCCACTCAGTAGAGGGACTTCCTCGATCAGACTGGACTGTGACAAGTCTGTGGGGCACTTTCCCGGTTAATGACTGATGAGGGAGGAGTCCAGTGCCACCCCTGGGCAGTGCCACCCCTGGCAGGTGGTCCTGGGTGTGTAAGAAATCAGGCTGAGCAAGCCAGTCAGCCTTCCCCCACGGTTCCTGCCTTCGCTCCTGCTGAAGATCCCGCTCTGGCTTTCCCCAGTGATCAGCTGTGACAGGGACTTGTAAGCCAAACAACCCTGTCCTCCCGGCCTGCTTTTGATCCTGGTGTTTGTTCCAACAATAGAAAACACACTAGGGCCGGGCGGTGGTGGCGCACGCCTTTAATCCCAGCACTCGGGAGGCAGAGCCAGGTGGATCTCTGTGAGTTCGAGGCCAGCCTGGGCTACCAAGTGAGTTCCAGGAAAGGCGCAAAGCTACACAGAGAAACCCTGTCTCGAAAAAACCAAAAAAAAAAAAAAAAAAGAAAAAAAAAAAGAAAACACACTAGGAACCGGGTGTGGTGGTGCACGCCTTCAACCTCAGCACAGAGGCAATCGATCTCCGTGAGTTCAAAGCCAGCCTGGTCTACAGAGTGAGTTTGAAGACAGCCATAGCTACACAGAGAAACCTTGTCTTGAACAAGAAAAAAAGAAAAAGAAAAAGAGAAAGAAAGGAAACTAAAGACCCATATTTGAAAAAAACTTCAAGGGAAGAATAGGAAGTAAATATTGTTTTGACTTTGTTGGTAAAGTGAGTGTGTATGTGTGTGTGTACGTGTGCATGTATGTGTGTGTATGTGTATGGATGTGTGTATGTGTATATGTGTGTATGTGTGTGTATGAGTATGTATGTGTATGTGTGTGTATGTGTATGGATGTGTGCATGTGTATATGTGTGTATGTGTGTGTGAATGTGTGTGTATGAGTGTGTATGTGTATATATGTGTGTATGTGTGTATATGTGTGTATGTGTATGAAAATGTGTATGTGTGTATATGTGTGTATGTGTATGTGTGTATATGTGTGTATGTGTATGTGTGTGTATGAAAATGTGTATGTGTATATGTGTGTGTGTGTGTGTGTGTGTGTGTGTATGTATGTGTGTATGTCTGTTCATGTTGCTGGGCACTGAACCCAGCATAGGGTCTGCTGCTGAGCATAACTCTAAAAAAATTTTTTGTATTGTATGTTTGTATGTATGTATGTATGTGTGTGTGTTTGTGTGTGATTCATGTCCATGTGTGTGCAGGTATACCTGTGTGTGTGAACATACTCATGTAGGCTGTCATTCCTCAGCTATGGTTTACCTTGTTTGGGGTGATAGGTCCTTATGGTGGTATTTTATTTGTACTGAAATGTGATTTTAATTGTATGTTAATAAATAAAGTTGCCCGGGGGGCTGGAGAGATGGCTCAGAGGTTAAGAGCACAGCTTGTTCTTCCAAAGGTCCTGAGTTCAATTCCCAGCAACCACATGGTGGCTCACAACCATCTGTAATGAGATCTGGTGCCCTCTTCTGGCCTGCAGTCATACATGCAGACAGAACACTGTATATATAATAAATAAATAAATCTTTAAAAAAAAAAAAAAAGTTGCCCGGGAGTCAGAGCTATTAGAGCCATAGCAAGAGTGTGGCAGTGGTGGTGCACACCTTTAATCCCAGCACTTGGTAGGCAGAGCTAGGTAGATCTCTGTGTATTCAAGGATACAGCCAGCATTGGAGACACACGCCTTTAATCTCAATACCATAGAAGACCTGGAGGTCTCTATAGACAGGCAGTGACGAGGCAGTCATGTGTTTGGGTTTACAACCAATAAGAAGGCAGAACAGAAAGACTATATAAAGACAAACACACAGGAAGTAGCTCTCTTTCGGGAAGCTAGGACCACTGCAGGAGGAAGGGTAAGGTTTTAGCTCTGAGCTCTGACCTCTTGGCTTTCTTCTTTACATTGGTTCTGTGTTTCTTATTTAATAAGATGGTTGGTTACATCTACAGGTCCTCACATCCATCTGGAGCTGCCAAGTGGACTAGACTGGCACCAGCGAGCCCCAGGGATCTACTGTTCTGCCTGCCAAGCGCTGAGATTACAAGAGTGCCGCCATGTACATGGCCTTTGTACATGGCCCCTGAGGGATCAAACTCAGGTCCTCATGCCCGCGAGGCCAGCTCTTCACTGCTGAACTACCACCTCAGCTCCCTGAGGAGTTCTTAAATAAGTCATACCATTAAAGAAACAGAGACAAAGTCTACTTCAAATCTTTTGTGAAGGGGATGGAGAGATGGCTCAGCGGTTAAGAGCACTTGCTGTTCTGGCGGAGGATCTGGGTATGTTTCCTAGCACCCCATCAGGTGGCTCACAACTGTCTGACTCCAGATGAGGGGACCTGACACCTCCGGGTCCCAGGGGCACCTGTACTTATCCCAACACAGACATACATCTACACATAACTTAAAAAATAATAAAAATCAATCTTTAAAATCTTTTGTTAAGGGGTTGGGGATTTCGCTCAGTGGTAGAGCACTTGCCTAGCAAGCATAAGGCCCTGGGTTTGGTCCTTAGCTCAGGAGGGAAAAAAAATCTTTTGTTAAACAAATGATATCATTAAAATGGAAAACTACCAGCCACAGATAGAAAGATTTTTGGCAACATGTAATCAATGAAAGCTGGTGTTTGAGAACCCATAAAATCATCCACAAATATGCTGGTGGGTGGTAGTGAATGCCTTTAATCCCAGCACTCAGGAGGCAGAGGCAGGAGGATCTCTGTTAAATTCAAGGTCCAGCCTGGCCTACAGAGCAAGTTCCAGGACAGCCAGGGCTACACAGAGAAACCCTGTCTTGAAAAACAGAAGACAAACAAACAAAAATCCACAAACAAATGTAAGTATCCCAGCTGGGAAATAGGCAGCCAAACAGGACAGTAGGCAAGCCCCAGCACAGGAAAACTGGGAACAAATGTGTAAAGAAACTCACTCACAAACAGTGAAGCACAAATTAAAATCCCCCTAGGGACACGCCGTGGAACAGCCAGGAGACTAGCAAGAATTGAAGTCTGACAATAGGGGCCGGGCATGGTACCACGTGTCTTTAATCCCGGCAGAGGCAGAGGCAAACAGATCTCTGAATTCGAGGTCAGCCTGTCTGCACAGCAAGTTCCAGGCTAATCAGGGCTACACAGTGAGACCCTATCTCCGAAATCTAAAAAATAAAGAAATAACGTCTGACAAGTGCTGGTGTGCCGCGTCAGTGGGTAGAGTGGCCACCGGGATGAAATGAAGCAAAAATATGAGCTGCTCCAAAATCAAGTTTTAAATGATGCTATGGGCAGAAAATTCATACTTGGCCTCATTTGACAGGTTGCAACCCAAACACATCTTGTATAGAACTACCTTCAGGCTGTGTAAGTAAGCTGTAAACATGCACATATGTAATAGTCATAGGAGTCAACTTTTATGTTTAAAATCCAGTCCCATCCTCTGGCTCTCTCTCCCTCTGGTAAGTGCGTGCGTGCGTGCGTGCGTGCGTGTGTGTGTGTGTGTGTGTGTGTGTGTGTGTGTGTGTGTGTGTTATACATGGGTACAACATGCCTGGTGCCCACAAAGGCCAGAAGAGGGCAATGGATTCTCTGTAAGTGGAGTCGCAGACAGTTTTGAGTTGCCATGGGATCAACCCCAGGGCCTCTGGAAGAGTAGTGCATGCTCTTAACCATCACACCATCTCTCCAGCCTCCTTCTTCATCTTAATTTTTAAGACAAGGTCTTTCTCTCAGACTGGGGCTTTGTTTAGACTGACTGGCTGGTTAACCCCAGGGGTCCACACCCCAGCACCGGGGTTACATACATGTGCCACCATGTACAGCTTTTAAACATTCATTTTTATTTTATGTGTATGGGCGTTTTGATTGCATGTATGTCTGCATCTTGTTTGTACGGTGCAATTGGAGGCCAGAAGAAGGTGTTGGATCCCCTAGAGCTGGAGTTACAATGTGAGCTGTTGTGTAGGTGCTGGGAATTGAACCTGGGTCCTCTGGAAGAGCAGACAGTGTTTTTAACTATCTCTCCAGCCCTATGCATGCCTGGCTTTTCTCTGGATGATGTGATCTGAACTCAACATTTCATATTTGCACAGTGGCCTTTACCCACAGAGCCATCTCAAAGCCTTTTCAGTGTCTTTACTTTTTTTTTGGACATGGCCTCAAATATTTTAAGCTGGCTTTGAACTTAGTGTGTAACCAAATATGACCTTGAACTTTCTGCTTCCACCTCTTTTTTGTTTTGTTTTGTTTTTTGAGACAGGGTTTCTCTGTGTAGCCCTCCTGGGCTGTCCTGGATCTCACTCTGTAGACCAGGCTGGCCTTGAACTCACAGAGATCCACCTGCTGCTGCCTCCCCAGCGCTGGGATTAAAGATGTGCACCACCACCACCACCACCCATCACACTTCCACCTCGAGTGCTGGGATTTCATGTGTGTATCACCACACATAGAGTATGTGGGTCAGAGATCAAATCAGGGCCTTACGGATGCTGGGAAAGTACTCTAACCATTGAGCTGTCACCCCAGCCTGCAAATATTCCAGTTAAAAAATTTGTAGCCCGAAGCATTTATAACCCCAAGCATTTTGTATAAAGGATGCTCAAGCTACATCTGGCACCCCCAAACAGTGATGCAGAATCCCAACAGCTCTTAGCTGTATTCCTACCTGTGTGTGCCTGAGGAAATTCTTGCTCATGCGCACATGGAGGCAGGTGGAAAATGTCGAGAGGAACACTGGAATAGAAGGAAAACTCGGAGAGTGAATGAGCATTAGCAGGCGAATGGCTGGATATGGCACGCTCATTGTGAATGGCGAAGAGCCAGGAAGGTGAATGAATGAGCTGCAGCTGCAGGCAGCAGCTTAGTTGATTCATAAATGCTACAGAAAAAGCCTAAGAGCACATGATGTCTGATTTCATTTAAATAAGCTGTACAAACGTACAAAACAATACCACTTCTTGTTAGGATGGGCAAATAGACATCATCGAATGATAAAGTCTTTATCATGGGAGGAACACACCGAGCTGGGCGGCGTGTGCACTTTGTGATCGGGAAGGACACAGAGATGGCTCAGTCTGGAGGATTTGTCACTACTCTTTAGAAATGGGCTATGTCACCCAGGCTGACCTCCAGCTAGGTGGAAGCAGCCTGTCTGCCTCTGGTTCCCAAGTAGGTAGGACTATAGGCAAGTGTCCCATGAAAGGCCAAAAGTCCTGTGTGTAGCTCTGTAAGTTGGTTTTATTTTATGTGTGTAGGTGTCTGTCTGTCTGTCTGTCTGTCTGTCTACCACTTTTGTGCCTGGGAGCCTAGAGAGTCCAGGAGAGGGCATCAAATCCCCTGGATTAGAGATGGTTGTGAGCTGTCATGTGGGTGCCAGGAATCAAATCCAGGTCCTCTGCAAGAGCAACAGGCATTCTTAATGCTGAGCCACCTCTCCAGCCCTAGCTCTGTGAATTTTTTTTTTTTTGAGAGAGTTTCTCTGTGTAACAGCCCTGGCTGTTCTAGAACTCACTCTGTAGACCAGGCTGGCCTCAAATTCAGAGATCCGCTTGCCTCTGCCTCTGGAGTGCTGGGATTATAGGTGTACGTAACCACTGCCCGGCAGCTCTGTGAATTTAAACAAAGTGAACAGGTCTGTGCAATAAGCACCTAGCAGATGAATCTGAATCTCTTTCTGCCTCTGAGAAACCTCTTGGTGCTCTCTCAGAACCTGCCTTTGGAGAGGAGCCAGTAATGGCAGTTCAATCAGCACCCATGAATTAGGCTTGAGTTTGAACTTAATAGAAATGTAATTAAATGGCATGCAGTCTTTTGAGTTTATGTGTTCATTTATTTGTTAGCTTGTTGTTTTTGAGACAAGGTCTTGCCATATAGCCTTAGCTGGCCTCAAACTCAAAGAGACTGCTTCTGCTTCCCAAGTTCTGGGTTTAAAGGCATGTACCACCACTCCTGGTGAAATGTGTGTGTGTTTAAGTGTTTAACCATGTAATTGCTTTTTATTTTAAAATATTTTATTGCTTGCTTGGTTGATTTGTGTATGTGTGTACCCGTTTTGTGCCTGTGGGTGCAGTACCGAAGTAAGCCAGTAGAGGGCAATGGATCCTTTGGAGCTGGAGTTACAGGCCCTTGGGGACCTTTGGTGTCTTCTGTAACACCAGTCCAGATGTTTAACTGCTGAGTCACCTCTCCAGACTCTTCCCCCGCTTTTGAGTTTGCATTTTTAGTTTAACATTGCACTCATGAGATTCACCCTACTGTAGGCATTCATTTTCATTTTTAATTCTCACCGCTAGCTAGAATCCCACCGCATGGATCCGCCCCAGCTTACTCTCCGTTATACCGGCGATGGTTTGGGGCCAGGGGTAGAGCTCAGTGACGGAGGGCTTGCTCGGTCACCAGAGACAAGCTCCTGAATTTATTGTCAACAGCACAGAGAAAGGAAGAAAAGGGGCCCCGGGGATGCCTCAGTAGGTGAAGCTCGCGCTGAACCAGCGTGAGGACATCGGTTCTCTGACTACTCAGAGGCCAAGTGGAGGCCAAAGGTGGTGGAAAGCATCTGCACCCCGAGCACTCCTGTGAGAGGGGGGTGGACAATCCCCAGGGGCTCTCAGCTAGCCTGCACAGGAGACCATAGCAGGAAACCCGCCTAAGAGCAGGTGACGGTGAAGCCCGACACCTAAGTTTGAATACATGTGTGTGTGTGCGCGCACACACACACACACACAATTTAAAAAAATGGGGGTAATGTTTATCCAGGCACAGTGACATACACCTATAATCCCAACTACTAGGCACACAGCGGCAGGAGGATCATGAGTTCAGGCCAGTATAATCAAAACGGTAAGACCCTGTCTCAAAACAAACAAGCACACATACTAATTTGATTGTTCTATATCTTCAACATGTGGTTCAATCTGCCCCATGTTTATTACCCTAATGGGGCTGGGATGGCAGTATGGGTGACGTTTCCTTTTTTTTTTTTTTTTTTTTTCCTGAGCCAAGACTCACCATATAGCCCCAAGATGACCTACAACTCACTCTGTAGCTCAGGATGGCCTCGAACTCACAGAGATCCACCTGCCTCTGCCCCCCAGTGCTGGGATTAAAGGCGTGTGCCACCGTCGTCCGGCTCCCTCTACATTTTTTTTTTTTTTTGAGCTGAGGATCGAACCCAGGGCCTTGTGCTTGCTAGGCAAGCGCTCTGCCACTGAGTTAAACCTCCAACCCCTCCCTCTACATTTTTAAGGCTTTTGGTATATATGCTCCAATAGACCCCAGAGTTGGCCCTGATACTTTAGTTTACCTTTCTACCAGCAAAGTAGATCAGGAATCTTGAGTTCTTTGATTGAATTCAGGATAATAAATTTGTCCCCAATGGTCCCCTGTACAGTGTGTTGTCTGGCGTAATTGACTTCCAGGGCCTTCTGACCACCTGCTGGGTTAAGTGGGTCATCTTGGCAACACTGTCTTTCTCTTTAGAGCAAAATCTGTCTTTGCCTCAGTTTTCCTCATTTTGGGTGTCCGTTTGTCAGTAGCAGTTGATCAACTGCATGCCACCTCTCCAGCCATATTCATGACCCATGGCATTCAAATGCAACAGTCCAAGGTTTCATGGGTGAGCCAGCACTGTCGTCTTTGAGGGGACTTTGTGTCTCTATCCTGGCAGGAAGCCTTAGTTTGTGAGCTGAAGTTTCCGAAGAAGCCTGGGAACCCAGAGTGCTATGGTCTTTGTGTAGTTTTCCCTTGATCTGGTAGCAGGAACCAGGTTAACCAAATATGTTGGTTATACCGCCCCCTGGTGGGAGTTAGGATCAAGAACAGCTTGTGATAGCATTTTCCAGGGGCAAACTGGCTTCTGGAACCACTAACTGTATCTACCCCTTTATATGGCAGTGAGACGGGGTGAAGGGAGAAAGGGGACCACCAGGGCATGGGCATCTCAGTAGGAAAGGGGGACCAGAAGCAAGTGCTCGGATACTCTTAGTTCCAGGATGCTTGCTGTGGAGAGAGAAACGAAGAAATTATACAACACCCCTCATTTGAGAGAGGGTCTGTGAGCCCATTTTGAACATTCTATGTGCTTCAAATTTGATGTGGCCAAGAGTGATTGAACTCCTGGCCCCCCGCCTCCGTCTCCCAAGTCCCGAAATGATAGATATATGTCACCGTACCCCATCTTCCCTAAGGGAAGCAAGGGGAAATCCAGCACCAAACATGCTCTAAAGCACACAGTAAAACGCACGTTAAAAGTCTCCTGGGGGGACGCTGGAGAGATGGCTCCGTGATCAGGAGCACTGACTGCTCTTCTGGGGGGCCCAGGTTCAATTCCCAGCACCCACATGGAAGCCCACAGCTGTCTAACTCCAGTGCCAGGGGATCCGATGCTCTCACGTGAATGTACACACCAGTGTACATAAAATTTTAAAAAAAAAAGTCTATTTGGGGGTTGGGAGATGTGACTCTGTAGAATGCTTGACTATGAAGCTCTAGGGTCAATCTCTGCAGTAAACAAAGCAATAAAATAAAATAATCCAAACTCCAACCCTTCATTTTTTAAGACTGTGTTTAAAGACATAGACTTTAGGTGATATGACAAGTACCCATGATAAGACTGGGAGAGATTTGAATGTCTTCCACAAAAAAAAGAAACGACAATGTGGCTGGGCCATAGCATTCAGGAGGCAGCGGCAGGTGGACTCTGAATTTGAGGCCAGCCTGGTCTACAGAGCAAGTTCCAGGACAGCCAGGGATGCACAAGGAAACCCTGTCTCAAAAAGCCAAAGAAAGAAAGAAAGGGGAAGAAAAGAAAATGAAAGGCAGTGTGAGCAGACTAGGTGGCTCGGTGGAGAAAAGCCCTTGCTGCCAAGCTCTAACTGCCTGAGTTCGATCCCTGGTACTCACGTGGGAGGAGGAGAGAGCCAACTCCTACAAGTGGTCTGTCCTCTGACCTCCTTATACCTGCTGTGGCACACGAATGTCCATACTCTCCCATCCACAGCACAGACACACTAATAATAAATAAAAAATAAAACGGAAAATGTTAAAAGAAAGGACGGATGTTTGAGGATGTAGGCTGGATGTTGGGGGCCTGATTTCAGTGTTACACAATCACTAAGGGTGGGCTCTGTGGCCTGCCTTGTGCTAGGTTCCATCCTCCGTGCCAACAAACAGAACGTTACACGATGTTCATGGACCCAAACATCAAGAGGCCCCCATCACTCTGTACCATTGAGATGTTTTATGTACCAGTTAAAATGGATTTAGATTAAACGATGGTGACAATAATGTGATCGTCGTCACCAGCTGGTGTGCCCACTTGCCTGACACTGGCTCCGGTGATGCGCCTTTTCCACAACTGCAACCATACCCTCCTTCCATCCATTCACCCCACAAACACCCAGCATCCTCCACGCCAGTTAACTTTCTTGGTGCCGAGGCTGTCGCTGTGGCCAAAACAGAGTCAGAGAGACTAGATTCTAGTCAGGGAGATGGATGGGTGACCAACACATTAACAACCCATCCACAGTATTCTGACCCAAATACCCATGTCCTCTGAAAAGTCCCATCGGAGGCTCAAAGCCCAAAAGTGAACGTTTAGAGATGGGCTAATGAAGCAGTAAGTTTGGTGCATGAAGTCACAAAGGCAAAGGATCTCATTCCCTTTAAAGAAGAGATACCAAGCCTCAGAGGTAGCACATACCCAGTGTTGTGGGAAAATCTTTTGTACAGTGTAAAGATGGGTCTCTCCCTAAGGCACATTCTGATTGGTTTGATAAAGAGCTGAATGGCTGATAACTAGGCAGGAGAGCATAGGCAGGACTTTTGGGGAGAGAGGGCAACTCTGGGAAGAAGAGAGGTGGGGGACGCGAGACATGGAGGAAGGCAGACATACATTACGGAGGAAAGGTAATGAGCCGTGTGGCAAAACGTAGATGACTAGAAACAGGTTATTTAAGTTAGAAGAGCTAGTTGGGAACTAAGCTAAAGGTCAGGCTTTTATAATTAACAATAAGTCTCCATGTCATTATTTGGGGGTTGGTGGTCCAAAGCAAGTCCAACTACAACCCAGCACCAGGTGTCAGAAGCAGGAGGATAAAGACCGGCCTGAAGAGAAAATGGGCCCCATGGCTTGGGTTGTATTTATTGTTGAGCTTAGTTTATGCCAAAACAAACAGAAGCAGAGGCCTCTGAGAACTCGGTGATGGACCTCCTTGTCCTCTACCCTCACTGTGAATGCAAAGAGGCGGTGTGGTTAAACAGGAAGACGGTCTTCTGGAAGCCACAGAAGACCCTTCGCCAGACCCCAAATCATGGTGGAGCCTTGACCTAGGGCTTGATGACGTCATTTAAGAGCAGTGGTTCTCAACCTCCTAATGCTACAACCCTTTAATACAGTCCCTCATATTGTGGTGAACCCCCCAACTATAAAATTATTTTTGTTGCTACTTCATAACTATAATTTTGCTACTGTTATTAATTGTAATGTAAATCTGTACTTTCCGGTGGTCTTAGGTGAAAGGGTTGTTCAAACCCCAAAGGGTCAAGACCCACAGGTTGAGAACCACTGATTTAGAGCGATACGAAAATAAATGCCTTTTGCTTTAAGTCACCGTCTATGTCTTTCTCTCTTTCTCTCACTCTCTCTGTGTGTGTGTGTTTGTATGTGTGTCTGTGTCTGTCTGTGTGTCTACATGAAATGTGCACACATGGCGGTCCAATGTGACCTCAGGTGGATCTTCACCTTCCATCTTGTTTGAGACACGGTGTCTTATAGTTTAACACTGAGCTCACCCGGTTATCTGCCCCAGGAGCTCCCTGGGGGCTTCTGACCCACCTCCCGTCTCCCAGAGATGTATGTTGGGATTTCGCTGGTCCACATGGCTGGCTTTATGTGGATTCTGGAGATGTAACCTCAGGTCATGACCCTTTGGTGATGAGCACTTTTCCCGCTGTCCAGCTCCTCAGCCCCACATCTGTGCTTTTGTGTTTTGGCAGCTGGAGTTAGCCACCATGGGAAGTCACGTGGGCAGTCCTGGTAACTGTGCAGGGGTGGAAGGTAGTGCTGGCCATTGGAGAGACGGACCTGGGATTGCGATCTCAAAAAAGCCCGTCTGCTACGGGGAGTACTGTGGAACTCCAGGACGTTTTCCAACAGATTCTCACCATGTGACACACCCCAACCATGCTGTGGGATGTGAAAGGGCACCTGTGGGAGCCCGTTCTGGGGTTCCTCGTGGCTTTACCCAGCAGGTCCGAATAGAGGATGATCAGGACCACGGGCCTGAGTGCAGGTGTCTGAGATGGTCTGCACTTGGCTGTGCTGGGGGAGGAGGTCTTTTGCTCCACCCCTTGGCGTCTCTACAAAAACCCTGGACCAGAGACAGTCGGGGCCCGTTGGAATAGGTTCCAGGCCCTCTCGAGGCTATCCTTTATTTTCTATCTGTTTATCTCCACAAGATTCTCCGCTATAAATCCTTCTATCTAATATTTCCTGCTGATCGCACTCAAGAAAACTCTGGGAAGCTGTGGGGGTGGTGGGTAAATGCCCCACAGGCACCCCAGCAGCTTCTCCATGCCCCTGCCGCCCTGCAGCTGACTGCCATCAGCACAACATAATTTAGGCTGTTTCTGAACTTCATAACGACCTGTGGCATGTTGATGGGCGTTTGGGCCCCGTTTGAGGGTATCCTATACAAAGTTGCAAAGATTTTTTTGTCTTTTTTAGGGGGTGGGTGAGTCTCACTACGTAGCTGTGCCTGGTCTAGAACTTAGAATGTAGATCAAGCTAGCCTCAAATGCACCAAGAGCCGCCTGCCTCTCCTATTTCTGCTGGGATTAAAGGTATGTGCCACCAAGGGCAGCTTAGAAGGTTCTTGAACATGTCTTGTGGTCTGACATTCACTGTCAGGTCTATGCCCAGGAGTGGACTTCCAGGGCACAGAGTATACTCATGTGTAAGTCTGGTTCCTCCTGCTGTCTTTTCGTGTGCCCAAGGCAGGGTGTTCAAAGGAAAACACGCTAAAGAAGGCATCACAAAGCTGGGTGAAACTGCTTCCCTGCAATCCCAGTATGGAGGAGGCAGAAGCAGGTGGATCTTGAATTTGAAGCTAACCTGGGCTACATACCAAAAACCTCTTTGAAAAAAAGGTAATGTAAAACTGGCAAATGTGCCAATATGACTATTGAGTGTCTGAAGTGTGGCTGACAGGCCTGAGGAACTGGATTCCTTTTGTTTTGTTTTTGAGACAGAGTCTCACTATGATTGGATTACAGGGGTAATTGAATTTGGGGTGTGTGTGTGTGTGTGTGTGTGTGTGTGTGTTTGTTCAAACACTTTTGAATATATGCTTGTGTTGCCAGATACAGAACCCACAGCCTTATGCATGAGAAGGATGTAGTCTCAACACTAAATCTCCAGTGCTATTTGAGTTGGGTGTGGTAAGACACACCTGTAACCCTGGGACTCCAGAGGTGGAGGTAGGAGACTCGAAAGTTCAATCCCATCCTTTATTACATAGTAAATTTGAAGCTGGCCAGCGCTAATGAGATGCTTTGTTTCATTTTGTTTGTTTTTGTTTTTTTCAAGATAGTATTTCCCTGTGTAGCCCTGGCTGTCCTGGAGCTCACCCTGTAGACCAAGCTGGCCTTGAATTCACAGAGATCCACCTGCCTCTGCCTCCCAAGTAAATTAAAGGGATCAAAGCCGTGAGCCACCACCCAATGAGATTTTTTTTAAAGTGCCAGCTTACAAATAATGACAGGGAGACTTATTATTAATTATGAAAGCTTAGCCTTAGCATAGGCTTGTCCCACTAGCTCTTATAACTTAATTTAACCCATTTATTTTAATCTACATTCTGTCTGCTTCGATCGTTACCTCATCTCTCCTCACTGCCCATGCTGCTTCCTCTGTGTCTGACTGGCGACTCCATCTTCTTCTTCCCAGAGTTCTCTCTCTGCCCGGAAGTCCTGCCTGTACCTCCTGCCTAGCTGTTGGCTGTTCAGCTTTATATTACACCAATCACAGCCATACATTTTCACACAGTGTACAAAAATCCCACAACACTATGGGGTGTGGAGAGAAAGCCAGGGAAGTTTTCCTTTAAAAAGATCCATTTACACATTGTTCAGCTTGAAGAGCGGCAGTCCCTGCCTAAAGCCCAGGACCCAGGGCCCCGGAAGGCTCCGGCACTGTCTGTGATCCCAGTTGGTGCAACTCAGCATTCACTTCTAATTCCCGTCTTTTCAGGCCCCTGAGCCATGTGTACCCCAGCTTAAAATGCCTTTCTTGCTCAGGCTTTCTACCAGTTATGGGTTGGTTTGGTTCTGTAACTGAAAACCCAGCCAAATAATGGCCTGGATCTTCTCATACACTAAAAACCCAGCATTCCAGGGGCATTCCAGGGCTTGTGCACCGTGGCGTGTGCACCGTGGTTGTGTGCTGCCAGCAGAACCCATTCTTCATCTGTTCTTCCTCACCCTGGTGGTCACCCTTGACACATTCCTTCAAGGTCACAAGATGGCTGCTCCATCTCTAGGATCTGTTCTGTATTCCAGGCAAGGGGCAAGTTAAAGATCAAATGATTTGCTGGGGGCTAGGTAGATGGTTTAGGCGTAAAGGTGATTGCTGCTAAGCCTGAGGAGCTGAGTCTGATCCCTGGAACCCACCAGCTTCTACAAGTTATCTTTGGTCTACTTTCCCTCTCCCTCTCCCTCTTTCTCTCTCTCAAAATAAAAAAAAAATGTAAACATACTTTAGATTAGGAAAACTATTTGAAACAATATCTGTCATAGTGATTTTAGAAAATAAAGAAAAAAGTTCCCTAAGTCAAACCCCACAATTATCTTAAAAAGATTTACTAGTAAGAAAATTCAGGGGGCTGGAGAGATGGCTCAGTGGTTAAGAGCACTGATTGCTCTTCCAGACGACCTGACCTGAGTTCAATTCTCAGCACCTATATGGCAGTTAGCAACTGTCTGTAACTCCAAGGTCTGACACCCTCAAACAGACATATAGGCAAAATAACAATGGACATAAAATAAAAATAAATAAATGAAAAAAAAAAAAAAAGAAAATGAATTCCAAAGTCCTTTTCCAAAGCTGGAGAGAAGGCTCAACAGGTAAAGGCACTGGATGCCAAGCCTGAGGATCTAAGTTCGATCCCCTCAAGTTATAAGTTGTCCTCTGACCTCCACACATACTCTGTTGCATGTGCACACTCACACACATGCTCATTAAATAAATAAATAATAAAATGTAATTAAAGAGTCATTTTTTATGCATGCATATGTGTGTATGTGTTCTGAGATGCCATGTGCACATACAGCCTGGGGTGTTGTTCCTCAGGCGCCATCCACCTCCTTTGAGACAGGTCTATCATCGACGTGGAGCTCCCCAGTTAAGCTTGATTGGCTGGCTAATGCCCTAGGGCTAATGTCTCTGCCCTCTCAGTGCTGGATTAGAAGTAGGAACCACCAGGCCCAGCATTATGCTGTTGTTTTGAGACGGGGTTTTACTGTGTGGCCCTGGCTGTCCTGGGACACATTCTGTAGACCAGGCTGATCTTGAACTCAGAGATTTTCCTGCCTCTGGGTCCTGAGTGCTGGGATTAAAGGCATGTGCCACCACTGCCTGGTTTAGGCCCAGCATTTTTACGTGGATTCTGGGAACTGAATTTAGGTTGTAATTATTGCAAGAAAACCCATTAACAACTGAGCTACCTGTTTTATTTATGATAGTTGTGGGGGGGCCCAAAACAGCTTGACCACACAGCTACCATGTCAGGCTTACTGATAGGCAATACCTGGATCCAGGAAAAGCCATAAGATGACACCACCCAGAGATCCACCCAGGGATGGGCCAGGGATGGGGAAGTAACTGACATCCCAAACATTCCAACCATTATATAAGATTAGACATAATGGCCAGATGTTCCTGAATCTAGTACACACCTATTTCTCCTTTTTGCTGAGATACCCCTAGACTAATGTCAGCCAATCAAGGTCCTGAACCCTGGAAATCTCTTTACCTCAACCTCTGCCATGATAAAAACCCTTCCCGACCTGGGCTGGGGGCTCTCTGCTCTCACTGCTGCCTTGGACAGACAGAGAGACCAAGCTCCTCTGCTCTCACTGCTGCCTTGGACAGACAGAGAGACCAAGCTCGAGCTTGAATAAAGGCTCTTTGCTTTTACATACAGGATTCAGTTTCCATGGTGGTCTTTTGGGGGTCCCTGACATCTGGGCATGACAGTAGTGTCTCACAGTGTTCTAAGACAAGATCTTCTGTGCAGGGCAGGTTGGCTTTGACGTGTAGCCCAGGGTAGCCTCAAACTATTGATTTTCCCACTGGAATTACAGGTATGCCGTCCTTTCCATTTTCTTTCTAGAGCTGTCGGTGTCAATCTTATTGGTGAGATCTTAGCCATATGGTCACCCATAGCTGCAAAAAAAAATGTCTTAAAAGTATAATTTTTCTAGGCATGTGACAGTCATGGACTGAAGTGGAAGTATATTGTTTTAATTTGGTAGGAAAGAAGAAAAAGAAAATAGGTATCGGGAGATCTCTGGCCAGCAAGCCTGGTCCCAGGCCTGACGTTGTTATTACTGGTGGTGGGTGCCGTGTTTTGAGACAGGCTCTCTTGTATCCCAGGCTGATACTGAACTCACTATGGCAGCTGAGCTTGACCTTGAACTCTTGATCCTCCTGCTCCCAAATGCTGAGATTTCAGCCATGTGCCACCATGACTGATTCATGTGGTACTGGGAATTGAAGCCAATCATCATGTATGCTAGACAAGTACTCTACCAACTGAGCTCTATCACTAGCCCCTAAATAATCTTAAATTTTCTTTCCTTCTTTCTTTCTTTCTTTCTTTCTTTCTTTCTTTCTTTCTTTCTTTCTTTCTTTCTTTCTTTCTTTCTCTCTCTGTCTTAGTTAGGGTTTTTATTGCTGTGAAAAGACATCATGACCACAGCAACTCTTATAAAGAAAACATTTAATTGGAGTGGCTTGATTACAGTTTCAGAGGTTCAGTCCATTTTGCATCATGGCATTCAGTCATCATCTTGGCAGGGAGCATGGCAGCGTGCAGGCAGACATGGTGCTGGAGAGGTAGCTGAGAGTCCTACATCTTGTAGGCAACAGAAAGTTGACTGAGAGACTGGGTAGTATCCTGAGCACAGTAAACCTCAAAACCTGCCCCCACAGTGACACATTTCCTCCAACAAGGCCATACTCACTCCAACAAAGCCACACCTCCTAAAAGTGCCACTCCCTATGAGATTATGGAGGATAATAACATTCAAACTATCATCACACTTCATTCCCCCCCCCCCATGCAGAGGATCAAGCTCAGGCCTTTGAGCATGCATGAAACTGCAGTCTCATCCTTTGGAAAGACATTTAATGTCCAAACCAGAATGTCCTTCACAAAGGCTTCCTTGTCGCTCATCTGGCTGCACTTTTTGAAGACAAGGACTGTGTGTTCTATCTTCATTCTCTTCACATGCTCTTATCAGGCATGGGATAGATGCTAGCAAGTATCTGGGTCAAACATGAAGTATCTGTGTGTGTGCACGTGTGCATGCATGTGTGCATGTAATTGTGGGTATGCACGCCACAGTGTAATGTGTCAGGCCTCACCTGGCCCCTTGTTTGAGGATCTCATTGTTTATCTGCTGTGTACAACAGATTGCTGGCCAAAGAGCTTCTGGGGATTCTCCTTCTCCATTTCCATAGCCACAGAGGCCCTGGGATTACAAGCTCACATGTGACTAGTCTGGCTTTTACATGAGTTCTGGGGATTTGAACTCAGTTCCTCATGCTTGCACAGCAAGTGCTTTACCCACTGAGCCATTTCCCCAGTTCACAAATAAAGTATTAATTATTCTCTTGATGGTAGAAATATTAGTGATTTTGGTTTTGGTTGGTTTCTTAATTTTTCAACTTCTCCAATGAATGTGATGCTTTTGTTTCTGTTTTTTAAGACAAGGTTTCTCTGCATAGACCTGGCTGTCCTGGAACTCACTCTGTAGACCAGGCTGGCCTTGAACTCAGAGATCTACCTGCCTCTGTCTTCCAAGTGCTGGGATCAAAGGCATGTACCACCACCGCCACCCAGCTTTGAATATGTTATTTTGATAATTGAAATAAGAATAAAAATTATAAATAAAGCTCATATTTAAAGGGGGAAGACACTGACATGTTTAAAGTTGTACTTTTACAGTGATGCATTCATGGTTTAACCATATTCGCAGTAAATATTTACGCCATACATTGTGTTGGCTGTGGATGTTGTTGCCTTACAGAACTGTTTTCTGATGTCCCCTTGATAGACATATAGTTTTAAGTACTTTTCCTAATCAAACCTGAAACATCCCCTGAACTCAAACCAAAGTTTACTAGAAATAGTAAAGGATTTCTCTTTTTACTGTGGAAGGGGGTGGGAGAGTTACAGAATCTATCTATTCTGGTTATCTATGCTGAAACCACAACCAAACCAAACCAAACCAAACAGGTGGCTGTGGTGCCACACACCTGTGATCCCAGCTCTCAGGATAGCCCGAGTCCAAGGCCAGCCAGGGACTGGAATGCATCATGGAAGAGCTCTGGAGCTCCTGCTGAGTATGTTCGAGGCCCTGGGTACCATCCCAGCACCAAAACCCGGGGCACAGCTGGAGGGATGGCTCAGTGGTTAAGAACACTTGCTCCTGGATTCAGTTCCCAGCACCCACGAACAGTTCACAACCACCTGTAACTCCAGTTCCAGGGGATCTGATGCCCTCTTCTGGTCCCCATGGGCACTACTATATGCATGTGGTGGACAGACAAACATGAGGCAAAGCACCCCTACTCATAAAACAACAACAACAACAGACCTTTCCCAAACCCAAACTCGGTGTTTTAAAATAACTGTTTTGCAATCTCACAGGTCTGTGACTTAAGAATCTGAGAAGGCCTCTGCTGGCTGCTCTGCTGTGTGGAGCTGGAACCCGGGGTCTGGCTGTTCATCTCTTTACTCCTTATTCTCTTGAGTTCAAGGTCCCTCCTTGGACTTCCTAAGCCTTACATAAGAGGGACCACTTACATGGTAACCTTCCCAAGAGAGCACTGGGAAGAGCAGGTCATTCTTTTTATCTATCTATCTATCTATCTATCTATCTATCTATCTATCTATCTATCTATCTATCTATTGAGACAAGGTTTTGCTATATAACAGTTCTGGCTGTCCTGGAACTCTCTCTGTAGACCAGGCTGGCCTCGAACTCACAGAGATCCACCTACCTCTGCCTCCCAGTGCTGGGATTAAAGATGTTCGCCATCACGACTGACTGAGCAGGTTGTTCTTACAACTTAACTTTTCAAAGGTGTTTAGTATCAAAAAGTACTTAATCAGGTTCAATGAGACTCAGGTTGATGGGTATACCGTGCTGGTTACCGACGGAAAAGTCATGGGCCACGGCCACGACTGCCAGAGTCATGAAGAGCTTTATTAGAAAAAAGAGAGGATAGGAGGAAAGAGCCAGGTCTGGTGGGGGAGAGAAGCAGGGAGCAGAGCAGAGAGGAAACAGAAAGAAGGGGGTGGGGGTCTGCGGCTGGCTTTTAAGGCGGGGATTATGTGACTTCTCCGCATTCGCTGATGATATAAGATGGAAGATGCCTGGCCCCGAGCTGTGCGCTTGTACAGAATCCTAACACGGGTCCTACTTTCGTTTCTGAAACAGGTCTCACGTAGCCCAGGGTAGCCTTGAACTTGCTCTGTAACCAAGGATGAACCTGAGGTCCTCATCCTCCTGCCTTCACCCACTGAATGCCAAGATTATAAGTTTGGATTTTTACGGGTTGAAGGTGTGGTCTTCAGTGCAGTGATGTTCAGAGGTGGAGCCCCTGGAAGGTGACTGGATCATGATTCATGGATTCATAACATACACATGGGCATGCATGCACAACACAAACATAGTAATTGAAGAAGCAACTAATTGGGCTTTATTTATATTAGCATTCCATATGAAGTGATAGTTAAAGTCTCTTCAGCACTATCAGGAGGAGTTAAGAGCTGGGTGGCTCCCTGAAGTTAAAACAATGCCTTTTGGAAACAGCCGAAAACCTTTCCAATTACAAGTGTCAATGATTAGTGAAGGTTCTGTAGCGGTACAGAACCATAGAACAAATACATATATACTAAATAATTTATTAAATCCACTTATGTTAAAAGAGCAACAATAGCCAACGCGCTCCAGAGAGGCTGAGACCCCGGTAGTTGCTCAGTCCACGTGACTGGGACCTCAACAGCCCCAACCTGGCCCCCAAAGCCTGGAGAGTCGGCAGAGAGCCTGGAAACGCTGGTTCTGATGTCAGTGGAGGAAGCAGCAACAACAGGGTAGTCCACACGGCGGCAAGGGGGAAGGCTAGGGCACAGGTGAAGGTCTTCCTGCCGCCAGGCGCCATGTGCCATGCGCCGTGCCCTCCTTGCCTGAGCTGCTTCCAGAAGGTGCCACCCACACTTGGGCGGGTCTTCCCACATCCGGGTGCCGCTCCCTACTCACAAGATTCTGATGTGTGGCCAGTTGACTTTAAAGCCGACCAGCATGGCTTCTGTGAGATTTGTGGGACAGTGAGAAAGCCAGCCACAGCCTCATCTAAGCCTAGAGAAACAGTAGAGAATCTTGAACAGGCTTTTAAGTTTTCAGTGACTGAGAAACTTGGCCAATGGCTGAATTTATCAGGGGGGAGCAAGGTTGTCCTTGGAGCAGGTGCAGTGGCACAGGTTTTTAATCCCAGCACTCTGTAGGCAGAGAAAGGCAGATCTCTGCAAGTTCAAGGGCACTGTGGTCTCCATAATGATGAGTTCTAGGACAGCCAGGGCTACATAGTGAGAACTAAACAAATAAATAGATAAATCAATAAATATTTTTCTTGGCTGTCGAGGGGAAAGTGGTTTCAGAAACAGTTAAGTTCAGCTGTACAAGGATGATGAGGGTTGTTCTCCAGTGCTTGAGTCTTGGGAAAACCGAGATCACGCCAACACAAAGGAGCCCAGGGAGGAGCCTGGGAGTACAATGGACCGTTGCTGTTTTTCTGTTCCCATGTTTTAGCCCTCAAATTGTCTACAACCAGAATAAGTTATGCATTTCTTGGGTACTTAGAAATTGTTAAAAGTTAGAAAAGCCTCAAACTGCCAATTGATGGATGAATGGATGAACAAAAACAGAGCCAGCTTTGTAGAGCACATCCAGAAGTCCAGAGGCTGAGGAGGAAGAGTTCAAAGCCAGCCAGGGCCATGTAGTCAGATTGTCTAAAAGAGAAACAGAAAGAGAGAGAGAGAGAGAGAGAGAGAGAGAGAGAGAGAGAGAGAAATTATTCCATCAATTAAAAAACAAAACAAGGCCGGGCGTTGGTGGCGCACGCCTTTAATCCCAGCACTCGGGAGGCAGAGCCAGGTGGATCTCTGTGAGTTCGAGGCCAGCCTGGGCTACCAAGTGAGCTCCAGGAAAGGCGCAAAGCTACACCTTTTGAGACAGAGAAACCCTGTCTCAAAAAACCAAAAAAAAAAAAACAAAAAAAACAAAAAAAAAAACAAAAAAACAAAAACAAAACAAAACAACCATCCTGGTAATTCTAGTACTTGGAAAGTAGAGGCAGGAGAATGAGGATTTTTTTTTTTTTTTTTTTTTTTTTTTTTTTTTTTTTGGTTTTTCGAGACAGGGTTTCTCTGTGTAGCTTTGCGCCTTTCCTGGAACTCACTCTGTAGCCCAGGCTGGCCTCGAACTCTGCATCTGAGTGCTGGGATTAAAGGTGCGCGCCACCCCCGCCTGGCGGGAATCAGGAATTCAAGGTCATCCTCAACTATAGCTGCAGTCTGAGACCAGTTTGAACTACATAGATCCTGTTTTTTAAAAAAAAGTTGACACGATACATTTTACATTATATGCATTCTACCATTATTTCAATTTTTTTTTCTAGAAAAGTTTGGATTTTTTCCCTGGAAACTTAAAGTAAGATGCTGCTAGTTCCAGGAAATCATAGATTTCTGAACTTCATGAAGCAAAATGGTTCTCATTTGTGATTAGTCTTTTGGAGACTGGATCTCACTGTGTATCCAGGACTGGCCCGGAACTTGCAGAGATCCCCTGCCTCTCCTCCAGAATGCCGGAATTAAAGGCATTTACTACAACACCCAGAAAAATGGTTTTCTTTAAACAAAAAAAATTTCCCTGTGTGTGTGTGTGGGGGGGAAGAGTGTGTATGTTTGTGTGTGTGTGAGAGAGAGGGGGAGAGTGTGTATGTGTGTGTGTGAGAGAGAGTGAGAAAGAGTGTGTGTATGTGTGTGAGAGAGAGGGAGAGTGTGTGTGTGTGAGTGTGTGTATGTGTATGTGTGAGAGTGTATAAGTGTGTGTATGTGTGAGTGTGTGTGTGTGTGTGTGTGTGTGTGTGTGTGTGTGTGTGTGCTAGCCTATCAACTTCTGCATGAAATTCCTACCTCCACCTTTCACCTCACATTTCAGGCATGCTGCTACATGGAGCTTTTATTTGATTCCAGGAATCAAACTCAGGGCATCAGTCTTGGTGGCAAGCATCCTTACCTACTAAGGCATCTGGCTGGCCATAAAAGAATAACTTCCATAGCTGCCTTAAACATGGTAGAGAGAGCCAAGGTGTCTGCTGGTTGTTTGGATTCCTGGAGGGCTGAAGAGCAAGTGAAAGGATTACCTTGGTTGGGTGTGTGGATTTGGGGCACTGTAGGATACTCATCCATTTCTCCAGGTGTCCAAAACCACTAGACACCTAACAATACTCTCTCTCATCTCAGGAGGGAGTACCTTGCATCTGTACTTCTGGCTCTCTGCTGTCAGCCTGGAGGAATCCAGAGAGTCCCAGATGTCATGGTAGGTTAATGGGATGGTCTTTCTACATGCCATGAATATAATATGTGTTGCTGTGATTAGTTAATAAAGAAGCTGCTCTGGCCTATGGTGAGTCAAGTTATAGCCAGGCAGGAAATCCAAAAGAGGACAAGAAGACAGGCAGAGAGGAAGGGGAGACACCAATCGCTGCCCAAGGAGCAGCAAGGTAATGTCATGGCCACGTGGCAACTTATAGATTAATAGAAATGGGTTAAGTTATCAGAGCTAACTAGCAAGAAGCTTGAGCCATAGACCATCCAGTTCGTAATTAATATAAGCCTCTGGGTGATTATTTTATAAGCCGCTGCAGGACCATGGGGCAGGGCGGGACCCTGTGGCTGGGTGTGACTGGGAGTGACTTCTGACTACATTTGGCACCCCATGTTGGGTGCCAGATAATGGGATTATATCACTAGCAATTCACGGAGCCTGCTTAATGATCAAAGGAATTTATTTGGGGGTTAACTCACAAGACAGAATAAAGGAATTTGTTACAGCATCCTGGAAGGGTGAGGCATGGTCCAACGTGGTTCTCTGGTAAGCTCTGCCCTGGTCCGTACCAGCATCCAAAACCACAAGGTAGCAAAGAGAGAGAGGGTACATGCATCCCAGGTCTTAAGGGTTCCCCAGGAGTCATACTCCAGGGGCATGTACCTCAAGGTCATAGACAGGTGTAACAGCTACCTGCTACCTCACTAGGGGCGGTGCTTCAGGGCGTGGCACAGACTGCCACCCACTACATCAGGGTCACTGTCCCATCCACATTCTGCCAGCCTTGTAAGGTAAATCCTGAAGACCTTCCATGCTAGACGTTCCTGGTAGGGAGACAGGTTTCAGTTGGTTGATATTGGTAGCTCTGCACTCTTTTCAGGTGGTGGCTCTGCCCCCAAGCTTGAAGGCAGGTTTGTTTTCTTTGCCACCTTGCTTAAACCAACCACATCATTTCTCTCAGACTGACCCTCTGCATGAGCTCACTAAGAGTCGTTCATGCCTTTGCAGTTAAGACTGCCCTGTTCCTGGTACCCACTACAGAGTCGTTCTCTTCCTCCAAAGAGCCACTGTGGGTCTTGTCAAGTTCTGATGTCACTGAAGGTGGCGGAATGACCTTGCTGCTTTATCAGTCTCTGTATCACTCTGCAGTCACTTCAGTTGGACCACTTGGGACCACGCATTGGCAAGATCTCAGGCTGGGGTCATTTGCGGTGTTCAAAATCGTAAGAGCAATGGATAGGAAACTCAGTCTACATTATAGCAATGAAATCCTCCTATGTCCAAGGCCATGGGGTACTTGTAAAGTGAAAGGTGGTGCAGACTTTAGTCCCAGTACTCTGGAGGCAGAGCTCCGAGTTCGAGGCCAGCCTGGTCTACAGAATGAGTTCCAGGACAGCCAGGGCTACACAGAGAAACCCTGTCTGAAAACAAAACAAAACAAAACAAAAAAGGAAAGAAAAGGAGGGAGGGAGGGAAGGAAGGAAGGAAGGAAGGAAGGAAGAGAAAAAACAAAGTTGTTCTCTGACCTCCACACACATTCCAGGGCACACATGTACCTACATTCATATCTACACACAGACACCACCACTACACAAATGCACATAGAAAATATTTTTAGAAGGATTCATGGACTGGAGAGGTGGCTCAGTGGTTAAGAGCGCATACTGTTTTTACAGAGGACCTGAGTTCTGTTCCCAGTAGCCATGTTGGGTGGCTCACAACCACCCAAAACTCCAGCCGGGAGAGACCCAATACTTCTGTTCTTCATAGGCACTCAGACCTACATCCCCATAGATACATACCTACACATAGACACATATGCATACACATAATTAAAATTAAAATGTTCACAAAATGGCCCAGGTTATTGGATGGGTGTGAATGAATCCGGAACCCTTGCAGATGCAGTGAGAATAAGTGGCCACTAGATGGCTCTGCAGCTCTTTGCGGTACCTTTGCCAACCGCCTTGTAAGCAATGATTTCCGGGGGCCAAACCACAAACGAAAAGCGAGAAAATTCAGAGCGATGTTAAAAAGAAAAAAAAAAAAAAAAAAAAAAAAGCCAAATTGCGAAGGCAATTCAGAAACCCTGTTGGTCTCTTCTTCTGAGTAGCCACAGATGCTCGTGCTTGGCTAATTGATCTTAGACGCACATCCTCTCTGCAACCCATTTTCTGTTTGCTTCTAAACGTTATGGACCATGACCTCTCAAAGTCTGCGGTCAGCGAGGTTTAAGCTCTCCATTTGTATGAGTATTTTCTCCCAGGTGAACCAGAAGGAGGAAATGGGCATTGCATAGAAATAGCTCTTCTCTCGGAGATGGGGCTTTGCCACCTGGCCATGCTGGTGGGGGAGCAGCTGGCACGTGCAGCCTGCAGCTGCGGGGGTGAAGAGGAGAGAGACGCTGAAGTCCGAAGGCTGTATGGGGAACTTCAGGGAGTGTGGGTTTTGAGCGAGAGCCACAGTGGAGGCCAGGGACAGGCAAGCAGGCAACGGGGCTCAAGGATCAAGAGCGTTTTGGAAGTTTCTTCCGCTTCTTCAGCCGGGTACTTAGAATATCAAACCCCAAAGAGCCTCAGGGAAAGATGCCCCTTGCCTGGGCCAGGAAGTCCAGGAATTAGAGACTTTGGGGAAAGGGAGAGATGACTCCCCCATGCTCTCATTTCCTGTCTCCTCCCTCTGGGTACTTTGAGCCCTAAAATTAAACCGTTTTCCTCAACAGGAGCTAGGCATGCAAAATGGTTCAGTAGGCATGCAATTTGATTATTTTAATTTTAGGCTTCCATTTTCAAAACTGCGTTTTGTTTTTATTTAGGAAAACACATACCTATAATTTGTTTTATTCGTCAAGGCAGATTTTCCAAGCTCACAACAAAACCAGCTTGTTGTGCTAGAGTGATAGCATGGCACGGACAGGGCCCCGGGTTCGGTCCGCAGTACCGAACGACACAGCAAAGCCAGCTTGCCTACGCCTCCCTTCCCTCAGGCTGTACATTACCAAAAAAGAAAAAAAAAAAATGTGTCTGAGTGTTTTGCCTGCATGTATGTGTGCACATCACATGTGTGCCTGGTGCCATGGAGGTCAGAAGACAGGCATTGGATCCCCTGGATCTGAAGTTACAAACAGTTGTGGTTTGCCATGTGGATACTGGGAACCAAACCTGGGTCCTCCACAAGAGCAGCCTGCACTCTTAACCTCGGAGTGGTCCCTCCGGCTCCATCCCTCCTGCTCCATCCCTCCCGCTCCATCCCTCCCCTCAGTCTCATTCCACAGAAGCAACTTTCTCGCTGTTCCTTTATGTACTTAAATGAGTTCATATGCTGTAAAATAATACATTGCTACCCATTCACTAAAGATGTTTAGTTAATTGGTTAATTAATTAATTAAGGATCTCATTCCATAACCCAAGCTGAACTAAAATTTGTGCCAATCCCCCTGTCTCAGCCCCCTGAGTGTTAGTATTACCAGAGTCAACCACCATTCCCAACCCAGCTTGTATTGCTTTATCTCAATGTATCAAGTTTGGACTTGATTGACTTCCAGATGATGAGTTTTAAACCTTCCTTTCATGCCCCCAATGGATTTTGTGTCCAACTGTTTATTGCATTTATTTATTAATGGGGGGGGGGCTGCAAAACACTTGTGGTGATCAGAGGACTTATTTTTTTTTTATACCCACGTAGAAAACTTTATTAAAACTCACTCAAAGTGGGTTAAAATACCTAAGCATAAATCTTCTGGAGGAAAAAGGAATAATTGCTCATGAGAATTAAATCCTGGAACCAGAGGTGTAGTTCAGTGGCAGATGTTTGCCTGGCATGCTCAAGACCCCGGTTTCAACCCAAGCCCCCAAACAATCAAAAGACACTATCCACAAGGTCAAATGACCACCACAGAAAGGCAGGATTGCAGGTCACATATTTGACAAGGAATTTATATGCAGAAAACAGAACTCTAACAACAAAACTGGTTTTTTAAAAAAACGGGCAATGTGTAGATGAATAGACTTTCTCCTAAAGAATTTATACAGCCAATCGAAACGAGTAATGAGCATATTACTACAGGCAATGTATAGATGAACGGACATTCTCAAAGAACTTATATAGCAAACAAAAGCTAGTAATTGTAGCACGAGTCTTAACAGGTCTTATTAACAAAAACAAACCCGGAGCCAGTTATTGGGGGGAGCGCTGAATGAACAGAGAAACAGAACCAGCCACAGCCACCTCCCCTCCCCGGTTCCTCGGCTGATCTTGTTTCCTCAGACTGAAAGCCCGATCAGAGGACTTTTGGGAGTTGGTTCTCTCCTTTCATCCGTGTATCTTGGGGATTGAACTCAAGTTGTCAGGCTTGGCAGCGCACCTCTGGCTCATATCCTGGCTCTCTTAGGAAGCCAGCTCTGCACGTGCCTTATTGTGAGTCTTTGTTCATAGCCGCAATGTGCGGCATGTGATTAAAATTTCATTCTATAACTTTCTGTTTTTATGTGATTAATAACTGCTTTTCTCTCTTTCTCCCTATCTCTCTTTTTGAGATAAGGTCTCACCAGGTATCCTGTCCTGGATCTCACTCTGTTCCAGACTGGCCTCAAACTCATAGAGATCCACCTGCCTTTGCCTCTAATTAAAGGGATTAAAGGTGTGCGCCACCATCACAGTGGACTCTAGTGCTATTTTTTACTCAATGTTTCTGAGGATCTTTTTTGTTGTTGCGGTGGATTGAACCCAGGTCCTCACGAATGCTAAGCCTATGATCTCTCACTCAGGCACACTCCCAGCAAGTATGGCTGTTTGTAAAATTAACTGATGTTTATATAATTACAGTCCCCCTTTTCCAAGCTACACTGCCTGTTCTCTTGGCCTGTTGCACAACCTCCCTGGAATGATTTTCCTGGATCTTGTCTTTGTCTCTTGTCACTTTTTAAAAGTTTTTTTTAAAAAATGTGCTTTGATGTTTTGTCTGCATGTGTGTCTGTGTGAGGATGCCAGATCCCCTGGAACTGGAGTTATAGACAGTTGTGCTGGGAATTGAACCTGGGTCCTCTGGAAGAGTAGCCAGTGCTCTTAAACGCCGAGACATCTCTCCAGCCCCTCTCATCATTTTAATTTAAAAAAAAAAAAAGTTTATTTAGGGGCTGGAAAGATGGTTCAGTGGTTAAGAGCACTGGCTACTTTTGCAGAGGACCAGGGTTTGATTCCCAGCACTCACAGGGTGGTTCACAACCATCTGTAACTCCAGTTCCGGTGAACCTGATATCTTCTTCTGGATCCCAAAGGCACCAGGAATGCACAGCATACAGACATACACGCAGGCAAAACATCCATACACATGAAATACTTATTTTTAAAAAGATTTACTTTGTATGGATCAATGTTTTTGCCTGCATATATGTATGCACCTGGTGTCTGAGGAGGTAGAAGAGGGCATCAGATCCTCGGGACGGGAGTTACAGACAGTTGTGAGCCGCCATGTGGGTGCTGGGAATTGAACGCAGGTCTTCCGCGAGGGTAACCTGGGCTCTTAACCGCTGAGCCATCGCTCCGTCCTGAAACATACATTTTGAAACCAGCTTTATTTAAATGTAATCAACATACCATCCAATTAGTCCTTTTACAGTGTTGTTTTAGGGCTTTTCCTAAGCTCGTAGAGTTTTGAAACGACCCACACAACTGATTCTTTTAAAACGTTTAGTCACCCTCTAAGCTGTCCGGTCCACCCCAGCCTCGGCAACCATCAGTCAACCTTTTCTCTCTCTATGAATTGGCTTCTTTTGGGTTTCTCACAAGAGTGAACTCATATAATGTGATTACTCTCTTCGATGGCCTCTTTCCCTTGTGTGGAGTTTTCATTCTTCTCACTCCCACTGGGAATTGAACCAGGATCATTTATGTCATAACACATATTAGTATCATATTCCATATCTTGTTTTTTTTAATTATATTTTGTTTTTCTTTTTTTTTTTTAAAGATTTATTTATTTATTATGTGTACAGTATTTTGCCTGCATGTGTCCCTGCAGGCCAGAAGAGGGCACCAGATCTCATTATAAGTGATTGTGAGCCACCATGTGGTTGTTGGGAATTGAACTCAGGTCCTCTGGAAGAGCAGTCGGTGCTCTTAACCACTGAGCCATCCCTCCAGCCCCATATCTTGTTTTAAAATAAATGTTTTTTTGAGGCAGAGTCTCATGTATCTCCGGCTGGCCTCAAAGTCCCCGTGTGGCCAAGGAGGACCCTGAATTTCAGGTCCCCTCGCCACCATTTCCCCTTTGCGGGGATTACAGGCCTGTGCCCAGCTTACGGGCTGCTGGGAGTCAAACCAGCTTCTCACTACATTAGCCAAGCACTCTACCACCTGGACTACATCCCCAGCCCAAAATTTAAAAATATGAATACCATAAAATTTCTTCATTATGACCATTAAAATACTTTTGTTTGTTTGTTTTCGAGACAGGGTTTCTCTGTGTAGTTTTGGTGCCTGTTCTGGATCTCACTCTGTAGACCAGGCTGGCCTCGAACTCACAGAGATCCACCTGCCTCTGCCTCCCAAGTGCTGAGATTAAAGGTGTGTGCCACCACCGCCCGGCCTCACACTTCCTATAAGACTCCGTTGTAGGGCCTGCTCCTTTTGTAGTATCCTGCTTTGCCACATCCTCTGTCCCATGGAGGCACTGTATTTTGGCATATTTGCCATTATTGTTGTGTGGCTTTCTCATCCTCCCAGCTGGCCTGTTTATTTGTTTTTGTTTTGAGCCAGGGTTTCATGTTTCCCAGGAAACTCTCAAACTGCCATGTAGCCAAGGACGGTCTTGAACTCCTGACCTTCCGGCCTCCATTTCCTCGATGCTGGGATTCCAGGCATGCCTGGTTTATGCTGTGCCAGGGACCCATCCAGGGTGCCAGACAATCACTTGGCCAACTGACCTACAACCCCAGCTCCATTGTCTGCCCTCAGCTCCAAATTTTATCTTCATCTTCCTCCAGATCTGGGGTCCTGCTATGATTCAGGTCTGGAGTGTCCCCCAAAGGCCATTGTGTTGAAGATTTGGTCCCCAGCTTTGGTGCTATTGGGAAGTGGCATCACTTTTAGGGGTGGGGCCTAATTGGAGGTCTTTAGGTCATTGGGATGTGCCCTAGAAGAGGGTACCGGACCGGGCCCTTCCTCCCCTTGGCCTTGAACTCACAGAGATCCTCCTGTGCTGTGGGATGGTCTGTATGTCAAATTGCTCTGATTGGTCAATAAATAAAACACTGGTTGGCCAGTGGCCAGGCAGGAAGTAGGTGGGACAAGGAGAGAGGAGAATACTGGGAAGCGGAAGGCTGACGCAGAGAGACACTGCAGCTGCCGCCATGACCAACAGCATGTGAAGACGCCAGTAAGCCACCAGCCACGTGGCAAGGTATAGATTTATGGAAATGGTTAATTTAAGCTATAAGAACAGTTAGCAAGAAGCCTGCCACGGCCATACAGTCTGTAAGCAATATAAGTCTCTGTGTTTACTTGGTTGGGTCTGAGCGGCTGTGGGACTGGCGGGTGACAAAGATTTGTCCTGACTGTGGGCAAGGCAGGAAAACTCTAGCTACACTCCTGCCTCTGCCTCCTGAGTGCTGGAATTAAAGGCGTGAGCCACCTCCACCTGGCGGGTTTGATTTTTCTAGATGTCCCATTTTTGCTTCACAAGTGAAGTTTTTAGGGGCACAATGGCAGGTTGAAATCCCACTTTTCACCAGATGATTCATCCCATTGTGTCCCTTGGCAATGACAAGACATTCTATACTTGAGCCAGATTTAATAAGCCTAGCTCCACAGCTCCCGGCTGAACTTGATCGGATGTGTGCAATGCAATATAGGCTATGCACTTACACTAAAAATACTTCCTTGAAATTCAAATGTAACTGGATATCCTGCTTTTTATTTGATAATCTTCCACAGCCTGCCTGCCTTCTTCCTTTCCTCCTTCCTGCCTTCCTGCCTGCCTACCTCTCTCCCTTCCTTCTTTCCTTCCTTTTACAGGAGCAGGGATGGAACCCAGGGTCTTGTGCATACCAGACAAATACTCTACCCCAGTCAGGTTTTCTTATCACTTTCATTGTCAAAATCCTGGGCTGGGCCCTAGGCATCAACTCAGTTCTCACAGGTCCTGCTAAGGAGGACTGTGATATCGTCTTAACGGAAGCCCTTCATGGAGGAGTTGACCAACCTTCCCAAAGGTGCGCAAGTAACAAGCAGCTGAGGCAGGTAGGTGAAGCAAGAATCGAAGGAAGCCCAAGGTGGGATGAAAATGCAGGGCATCGCCTGGGAAACCACAGCTAGGGACCGCCTCATCAAAGCCCCTCCCAGGGTGGGGGACACTCACCAGCAGGCTCTTTCCATTCGGAGTACATGATGTTCTCACAAAGAAATTGATGTAGAAAAGCCTCATGTCCCCACAGGAGTCACGAGGTCCCTTCCTCCTGACCTTTGACCTTCGTACAACATACGAAGCATCAGAAAACAGTTCACCAGAGGAGTCCATTTAAATACGGACAACCTATGTGTATGGAAATACCACAAGGCAGCGGGAAGGGGAAGCTGAAGACATGCTGGGAGGTTAAGAGCATGCAGAGCTCTTCTAGAAGGCAATGCTGGGCAGCTCACAATTGCCTGTTATCCCAACTCCGGAGTATCTGAGACTGTGTCTCCTGGCCTCAGTGGGCACCAATGTAGACGAATTTCTAAACAGTCTTATTAAATAAGAAACACAGAGCCAAATACAGAGGTGTAGCAGGATTCTTAAAAGTTCTTATTAATAAAATTAAACCCAAGGCGAGTTATTGGGGTCTATGCTGGTAGATCAGAGAGACAGAACAAGCCACAGCTATCTCACCTCGCTGGATCCTCAGCTGGTCTTGTCTCCTCAGACTGGAGGCCTCTGAGTCCTCATCCGGAATGGGTCTCAGCTGAATTACTGCTCAAAAGCCTGAAGCTTAACCAGGCCAAATTCTTCTAGTTTCTGGTCCTCACCCCTCATATATCTTTCTGCTTTCTACCACCACTCCCTGGGATTAAAGGCTGGCTTTCTGGGATTAAAGGCATGTGTCACCATGCTTGGCTATTTCCAATGTGGCCTTGAACTCACAGAGATCCAGAGGGATTTCTATCTCTGGAATGCTAGGATTAAAGGTGTGAGTGCCACCATTTTCTAGCCTTTGTATCTAGTGGCTGTCTGTTCTCTGACCCCAGATAAATTTATTAGAGTACACAATATTTTGGGGAACACAATACCACCACACAGAGGTGCAAGCCAGAGAGATCAGAGCAATAGCCACCAATTAACCTTAGCTCACCACCTTGCCATAGCTTCCCGAGAGACCTTCTTCCTGTCTAACCTGCGCCTTTATTGCCTTCCTGTTCTGCCTTCTCATTGGCTCTAAGCCCAGCCACATCACTTCCTCGTCACTGCCTGTCTATACAGATGTCCAGGTCCCTATGGTTGTTACTTAAAGGCGTGTGTCACCACGCTTGGCTGTGTCCTTGAACACACAGAGACTCTGACTGCCACGTGATTGGATTAAGGGTGTGTGCTACCACTGCCTCACTTCTGTTTATGGCTCCCTATGACCTCTGATCTCCAGGCAAACTTTATTTATTAACATACAAATAAAATATCACATTTCAGCACAAATGAAATATCACCACACACCAGCATATATGTGGTGTGCATACTCATGCACACACGCACACACACATAAATAATTTCTTAAAAAGAAATGTTGCTGAGTGGTGGTGCCATATGTCTTTAATCCCAGCACTCTGGAGGCAGAGGAAGGTGGATCTCTGAGTTCGAGGCCACCCTGGTAGCCCTAACTGGCCTGGAAATCACTACATAGACCAGGCTGGTCTTGAATCCTGGCAATCCTCCTGCCTCTCTGGTGCTAGGATTACAGGTGTGACCATGCCTGATTTAAACAGTGTTGAATTTGTTTCATTTATACATGTGTTTTCATGTGTACAGGTGTGTACATGCCACAGCATGAGTGTGAAAGTCAGTAGACAAATTTAGGGGCTGGAGAGATGACTCACAGGTTATGAGCACTGGTTACTCTTCTAGAGGACCCAGATTCAATTCCCAGCACCCACATGATCTGATGTCCTCTCTGGCTTCCTTGGGCACAGCACGTACATGGTGCAAAGACATACATTCAGACAAAACACTCATAGATATAAAAAAATACATAAAATCTCAAAAAAAAGAAAGAGAGAGAGAGAGAGAGAGAGAGAGAGAACCTTAGACGTCATCCTCATTTTCCATCCTGTTTGTTCATCACCGTGTCCACCAGGCCAGCTGGCCCACAAGCGTCTCAAGATTCTTCAGACTCAATCTAATGCATCTGGCTTTATGTGGTCATGTGGGAATCCAAACTCAGACCCTCGCACTTATGGGGCAAGTGCTTTACCATTAGGAACATCTCCTCATTCCTTAAAAAATGTTTTAAGAAGGGGGAAAAAAAGAATTAAGGCCAGGCAGGGTAGCACACGCCTTTAGTTTCCGCACTCAGAAGTCAGACACAGGTGGATCTCTGTGACTTTGAGGCCAGCCTGGTCAACAGAGTGAGTTTCAGTCTCGCCAGGGCTACACAGTTAAGATCTGTCTTAAATAAAACAAAACAAACCCCGCCAAACCACGTAAACAAAAAAAAAGTCTATAGCCTGACACGTTGACATAAACCACTAATCCCAGCACTTGGGAAACAGAGGCAGGGTTTTGGCATCTCGGTTCCTTTCTATTGCTGTGAAGAGACACCACCACCAAGCCAACTCAGAGAAAAAAGCATTTAATTTGGGGCTCATGGGTTCAGAGTGAGTCCATGACCATCATGGTGGGGAGCATGGCGGCAAGCAGGCCGGCATGCAGGCCAGCACTGTAGCTGTAGCTGAGCGCTCACATCTTGATCCACACACATGAGGTAGCGAAAGAGAGACTCGGGAACAGCACGGGCTTTTGAAACCTCAAAGCCCATCTGATGGGTAATATCGCTCTGTATGCTGTGAATGTGTTGCTCTGATTGGTTGATAAATAAAATGCTGATTGGTCAGTAGCCAGGCAGGAAGTATAGGCAGGATAAGCAGACAAAGAGAATTCTGGGAAAAGGAAGGCTGAGTAAGGAGGCGTCCAGGGAGCAGCATGTAATGGCACACAGGTAAAGCCACAGAACATGTGGTGACATATAGATTAACAAAAATGGGCTGAGTTTAAGTGTAAGAGCTAGTCAGTGGTTAGCTAATGGCTGAGTAGTTTTAATTAATATAAGCCTCTGTGTGTTTACTTGGGTCTGAGCGGCTATGGACTGGGTGGGACACAGGAAAACTTTCAGCTACACCCATTCCCACAGACAAACCTCCAACAAGGTCACATTTCCAACTCCTCAAACAGTTCCACTAACTGGGGACCAAGCCTTCAAATAGATGAGCTATGGCGGCTGTTTTCATTTGGATCACCACAGTGAGTTACATAGCAACATGAGCCTCAGAACTTCACAGTTATTCAGTGCTCTGTAATCACTGTCCAAAGCAAGCTGCAAGACATTGCTGTCACCCGAGGAAGGCCTTGTTCTTTGTTCCTCTTTTGAAAGACTCGCCACCTTCTGATTGTTCTCACTATAGGGCAGTGCAGCTGATTGCTGAACCACATGGGCATAGACTCACAGGCTATGTATGCTCTTTCACATCTGCCTTGTCCCCTGTGAGGTATTGTTTGCTTTTGAGCTGAAATCCACATGGCATAAAAGTAATCATTAGCCAGGCATGGCGATTGATCCACACCTACGATATCAGTGCTCCGGAGGCAGAGGCCTGGAGGACCTCTAGTTCAAGGCCATAGCCTGGACTACATAATGAGATTCTGCCTATCTCAAAGAAACGCAGGGCTGGGGGTGTAGCTCACTGGGAGACCCAGCACACACAAGGCCCTGGCTTTGATCTCTGGTACCACTGCCACCAAAAAGAAACCATCTTAAAGTATGTGGTTAATGGCATTTAGCTCACAATGTTGGATAACCAGTGCCTCTGTCTAGCTTGAAAAAAATGTCCACACACCCCTGCTAGGAAAGAGTTTTATAGGCGGCCCCAGGCTGGGACTGGACACTTGCAATGGACCCAACAGGTCCAACTAGTACAGACTTTAGCTGGAGTAGTTGACTCTTTTTGGTTGCAGGAGGCTGGGTAGAGAATAAGCTACTAAAGCTGTAAACAATTAACTAGTTGAGCAATAACCAATTGAATGGACAAAGTGGACAGATGGTAGCCAACTCGTTCATTGTTTTCTCAGCTCTGGTTTTCTCCTCCTCCCTCCCTGTCCCCCCTCTCTCTGTCCCTCCCTCCTTCCTTCCATCCTTTGCAGTCCTGGGGATGGAACGCCCCCACCCCCACCCCACCCTTCCTGGCACATGCTAGTGAGCTCTCTACCACTGAGCCACATCCCCAGGTCACGTTGCCTCCGTTTTATTCTATAAAAGCTGTGGGCTGGGATTCTCAGAACCTGCTCTGATTCCAAGAACTGTTCAATTCATTTTGTTTTGTGCTTTGCTCAAATAAATTCTCCTGAATTTTCCCTTTGGCTCCCAGAGGAGACACCCCACCTGTTAACTGGGTCTTCCCCCTCACCCCTGCCCAGCACCTGGCAACCCAGACCCTGCTTTCAGCCTAGCCCTTCCTTTTTATGCTCTGTCAGTTTTCTACCTGATAAAAACTACACAAGAAGAGAAGAAACACTTAGGGCTTCAGGGCTCCCAGGAAGGAGAGTCAGACAAAACCAACATGAAGTCAAGGAAAACGTGTTAGCTGCTTCAGCCCAGAAGAAAACATCCCTTAAGTTAACTGTGGGAGGCTGCTCTTCATCTTGGGTGCAAGATCCCTCCTTGTCCCGGACTTGAAGGTTGCCCTGGTGCCATTGATGACAGCATGTTTATTTTCTTATCAACCAAGTAAAAGTCAGAGGCCAGGCTGAAAGAGAAAAGTCACCACAGCTGGCATTGACATAAAGACCAAAGTAAATGTCAACATCCTGGAAACACCGGCAGGTGTTTCAAATGCAGGAAAGGCCACGGGCCACCTGTTGAACTGCATCTACCCGGAATTTATCTAAACACTCATAAAATGTGCTGCTATTTCATTTTTAGGGTTTTCTGTTGTTTGTTTGCTTTGTGTTGTTTTTAGAGCTAGGGTCTCATATAGCCCAGGCTGGCCTCTACCTTGTTGTGTAGCAGGGGATAACCTTGAACTCATGATCTCTTGACTGCACTTCCCAAGTGCCTGGAGGGAGGGTGTTCATCATCACACTGGGGTTCACTCAGTGCTGGGGACTGAACTAGGGCTTTGTGCAGGCTAGTCAAACACTCGACCAGCTGAGTCCCAGCTCAGCTCTGGCCCTAGCCCTCAGCAAAGCTGAAAGGAAAAAAGAGAAAGAATGATAGAAAGAAAAGAAGGAACAAAGGAAAAAAAGAGAGAAAGAAAGAAAGAAAAGAAAAAGAGAGAAAGAAAGGGAGGAAGAAAAATGTCTGGGTCTGGAGAAATAGTTCAGTTGGGGAAGTGCCTGCCTCACAATCATGAAACTTGAATTCAGTCCTCAAGACGCATGTGCAAATTCCAGACATAGTGCTGAGAGCTGAGAAAATAACCACTGAGCGCCCAAGAGGACCACACAGGACACCTTATACACAAATGGTTAATCCTCACAATTACTCTTGAGAGTATCATGATGCTACATGTGTGTGTGTGTGTGTGTGTGTGTGTGTGTGTGTGTGTGTGTGTGAGAGAGAGAGAGAGAGAGAGAGGCATATATATTTGGGTGCATCTGTGTTTACGGTCTCGTATGTGCATGCATGTGTGGAGGGCAGAGGCCAATCGCCGGTATCTTTCTCTGTCGCTCCCCATGTTAGATTCTGACACAGGGTTTCTCACTGAACCTGGTAGCACTTCTGCTAGACTGGCCTGCCTTTGAGCTCTTACACCAGCCTGTTGTACTCTCCCAGCATGTGGGGTTACAGACACGTGCAGCCACATCCAGCTTTTATGTGGGTGCTGGGGATCCAAACAGACTGAAGACTTTATCCACAACCATCTCCCCAGTCCACAACAACAATCTAAAAATATTTGTTTTTATTTTATTTTATTTATGCATATAGGTATTTTCTGCATGTATGTAGATGCACCGTGTATCTGCAGTACCCTCAAAGGCCAGAGGGAGCTGGAGTTACACCTAGTTGTGAGCTACCATGTGGGTGCTGGGACTTGAACTCAGGTCCTCTGTAAGACTAGCTCTTAACCACTGAGTCATCTCTCTAGCCTCAAAATGTGTATGTGTGTGTGTGTGTGTGTGTGTGTTTTGGAGGGTTTTTGTTTGTTTATTTGTTTGTTTTTTTTCAAGACAGAGCTTCTCAGTATAACAGCCCTACCTGTCCTGGAACTCCCTTTGTAGACCTGGGTGGACTCAAACAAATAGAGATCCACCTGCCTGTGCCTCCCAAGTGCTAGGATTAAAGGCATGTGCCATCACCCCTGTCCAAAATGCCAATGTTTAAAGTTACATCTGTATTGTGTTGAGGGGCTTGTGTGTGGAGGTCAGAAGTCAACTTGTAGGAGTCAGGTCTCTTTTACTACATAGGTTTTGGGAATTGAACTCAGGCTGTGATGCCTGGCAGTTACCTTGACTTGCAGAGGTATCTCACCAGCCCACAATGCCATTAAATTAATTAATTAATTAACTAATTAATTAATTAATTTATTATCATTTTAGAAATGCTTCTTCAACATGTAATTTCTCTCGGGCTGGGGCCATAGCTCAGCAGGTAAAGCGCTTGCTCTGCAAGCGTGCAGGCCTGAATTTGAACCTCAGAACCTACATAGAGCAGGGCACAATGGTCAGTGTGGCCCCAGGGCCTCGGTGTAGAGCTGGGCGGCAGAGATAAGGATCAGCTAGCCTGGCCTTAGCCTCAGTGAATAACAGACCCTGTTTCCAACAACATGGAAGGTGAGGACCAACGCCCAAAGGTGTCTTCTCACCTCCACACATGGGTACCTGTATTCACACACATCATGCATACACGCACTCACACGAGTTTTTTTTTTTTTTTTTTTTTTTTTAAGAAAAGATACTATCAAGCCGGGCGGTGGTGGCGCACGCCTTTAATCCCAGCACTTGGGAGGCAGAGCCAGGCGGATCTCTGTGAGTTCGAGGCCAGCCTGGGCTACCAAGTGAGTTCCAGGAAAAAGGCGCAAAGCTACACAGAGAAACCCTGTCTCGAAAAACCAAAAAAAAAAAAAAAAAAGAAAAGAAAAGAAAAGATACTATCTTTGGGTTATTGAAGTTTGTTCTTTTGTTGTTATTTAAATTCACCCCTGTGAGTCTCACCCCTGCAGGACAGAAGGTGCTACCACCATGCCTCCAATACAGTTTTTAGGACCAGGAAGAAAAATGCCTGGTCATCTCCTGAACACCTGTGTGTGTGTTGGGTGGGGCGATCGCGGGGTCTCAAGGGTCCCCCCATGCTTACACTCTGCTTTCACCACTGGGGGTGGGGGAAATAAAGGAGGCCTGGGATGGTGCGGGGAGAGGAAGAGGAACTAGAGTGTCTTCCTGCCTGCTGCCTGAGGACCAGAACCCCAGCCGGTGGGGTGGATGTCTAGAGCGGCTGAGGTTAATTCCAGGCAATCAGCTTGGGTCAGAGAATCTGAGGAGGGGCAGCAGACCGGCATGGTAGAGCCAGACCCTGGGTGGATGCCTGCATTGCAGCCACCTCCTCCTTACCCCCTCTCTCCTCTTTCTCCTCTTCCTCTCTCTCCTTATCTCAGTTCTACCCCAGGCCTTTCCTGGCTGACAGAGGCCTGCCTAGGTCACCTGCTTTACCTGAGTTGACTGATGGTAGATAGGAGCCACATCCCCAGGACGGTTCACAGCAACACTAGGTTCGTGTTCAGTGGACAGCCTTGCACACGCCAGGTTGGTTCCCAAACAGGAGGGAAAGTACTTGGAGGGGTTGTGTGAACTGCCTGACACTGTTTTGAAGTTCACACTACACAGGGGTCTCAACCTACTCCATGTGTCTTGCTGTGAGTGGGTCTCTGGGGCAGGCACGTAGTCTCAGTGCAGGTTCCTGATGGGTGACTCACTCTGTGTGATCATCATCCTATGATGATCATCCTCCTGCACTGTGTTGTGTGTCTGTCTGCCATTGCATGCAGTGCCCTTGGAGACCAGCAGAGGGCGACTAACTGGAGTTACAGTTGGTGGAGTGTGAGTGCTGGGAATCAAACCTGGGTCCTCTGGAAGGGCAGCCAGTGCTCTTAACTGCTGCTGCTGTCTTCCCATCCCTGACTGTGCACTCTTCAAGACAAGTCCACAAGTCTTGTATCCCATGTCAGGCACTCAGCATACATTTAAAGAGTTAGAAGTTCTTTTAAGTAAGGGGCAGAGCTAGGGATTGAACCCGGGGTCTTATCCACAGGAGGCAGATGCTCTGCTCCTAAATTATACCTCAGACCTTGAAATCACTGGTAACTCTTAAGACAGAGAGTTCTCAACGTCTTTCTCCTGAATAAAGCTTCACTTTCTTACTGCTGTTTTGAAACAGTTCTCAAAGAAACTAGGCTGGTTTTCGTTGGTTTTAAATGTGGCACTTATTACCGTGCGAGAAAGGTCACGAGGCACAACAAACCCAGTATCAGAGCTTTAGGGGGGGGGGGCAGAAGAGAGTGACCAGGCCTATGAAAGACACACGCAGAGGGGGGAGGAGGAGAGAGCAGGAGGGAGGAGTCTCTGACCGGCTTTTTAAGGATTTCCCTGCACATGCGCATGTGGGTTTAAAGAGCAACGCTATGCGTGTGCAGATTGTGTGACCTGGCTGCACACGGATGTAAGAAGACAGACCCGCTACTGAACTGCGCATGTGCGGCCATGCAGCTGGAGGAGTGGCAGGATCCTAACAGTTTTCAACTCAACTGCAAAGCCAACGATGACTTTGAATTTATAATTCTCCTGCCTCTACCTCTGAAGTGTTGGGATTATGGATATGTGCCAACCCCCCCCCCCCCCCCCCCCCCCCCCCCCCCCCCCCCCCCCGCCTTGTGACAGCCTCCTTATATAATCCAGGCTGCCTTGGCCCGAAACTCACTATGTGTCGAGGATGGTCTTGAACTCATAGTGGTCCTCCTGCCTGAGCCTCCCAAGTGCTGTGATTACAGGCCTAAGCCGTGCACCTGACTCTAAGCTTTAACTTTTAAATGTTGCCTTTTTTTTTTCCTTTTTAATTTGTCATTTGTTTTAACTGGCTCTCGACTTCACCATTAGAAAAGAAAAAAGGGGTGGGAATCAAAAGAAAAGACCTGTGTGACAGTATGTTCTAGAATTCTATGAGTACTGCCCTGGAACTAGGCTGGCCCTGAACTCACAGAGATCCGCCTGCCCCTGCCTCCCGAGTGCTGGGATTAAAGGTGTGTGCCGCCGCCGCCGCCGCCGCCGCCACCACCACCCGGCTCCACGAGTGCTTTGAACTCTACTTGCCAACCCTAGGCAAGTCCTTCTGTCAGCCCTTGACGAGAAAACAGAGGTCTTGGAAAGCCAAGACAGTCGTGGGTCACAGCGTGTGGGCCTGAAGGTGCTTGAACCCAGCAATTAGAGTCTACCCTGGATCTAATGATCACGCTTCCACGTCCAATTGTGGCCTCTGTAGCCCATGAACTCACCTATCAACCAGCTGGTACCCTCCCCTTTGGAGATGAGCAGCACACAGGGGTGCTGGTTAGTCATAGCAGAACTAGAGATGCAGCTCAGTTGGCAGGGTGCTTGTCTAGCATGCAGGAAGCACAGAATTTGATTCCCAACACAGCACCAAGCCGGTGTGGAGGTGTAGTCCTGCTATCCCAGCCCAGCCGTGCCACACACAAGAACTTTTGTTTTTTTTCTTAAAGCAACGCTGGACCCTCCTGAACTCTTAGAAGACTTTGGGCACATTCTCTTGGTCAGCTCTCTAAGCCAGGCCAAGCCTGAGAGCTGGTAAGCCCTTCTGTGGCCTCCATATGCTGTTTGCTCAGCTGGGTGTGGACTCTGCCTGCTTCTGAACGTTTGTGTACTCTGCAAATGTCACCTGGGCCCCACCAGTCTATCTTTGCAACCAAAGAATGGGACCGAAGACTGAGAGGAGCCTTCTCTTGCTTGTTTCAGACCCCCTCGCTCGGTTTTCAGTTTCTGTCTAGCGGCATGCAAAGCAGGGGCTGGCCAAGGAGCCCAGGGGTAGACTGCCAGCCTGCTGAGCACGCATGGGACCCCGGGTCGGCTCCGTTCCTAGACCCCAAAGCCGGGGCCATTCGAGAAGTGTTGCCACCAAAAAGCAGTGGGACAGGCCCTAGTTCCTTCCATGTCCATGTAACCTGCAGGACTCTGCACAAAATCTACAGTTGCTGGGACCCGGGTTCCTTTGTGGACAGCTGGGGTGACTTGGTGTTTAACCCCTCAGAACCTCATTTTTCTCCTTTGAAAAGCATAGCCCAGGCTGGCAGCATCCCTGAGGGACAGGACTTTTGCCTAGCACGGACATGGCTTGGCCTTGCAGGAATAACAGGAAACAAGAATGCCAATGGCTCACGGTGCATGGCCTGTGTCCATATGTCTTAGACATTGCTCCTGACACCGACCTATTTCACACAGCCTCCTGCCTGCTTCTCTGCAAATGAAGACGCTTTAGAGTAAAGCGAGAAGAAACGGGGCTTCTCGCTCTTCGCCCCTGCTTCCTACTAGTCTCCTTTCCCTGGAGAAAGCTTCCAAGAACTGTCAGCCATGGGAAGTAAGCAAGCAAGGGAGATATGAATCTGTTAAAAACAACAGATTCCCTCTTTCTCGGGCAGTTGGGAACAAACCCACTGCTTGGTAACTCCCCCCCTGTTCAATGTCCAACCCAAGCTTCCTGTTCTGAACTGGTAAACAAGGCCCCTTACTGGAAGCCAGGCTTCCAGGCCTTCGGGATTTCGTCAGCTGCTCCCTCTCCCAGGAGAACCAGAACACCTGTCAAGCCTGCCGTCGGGTCCAGAAGGCAAGTCTGCACGTCTCCAGGTCCACCTGGCCGCTCCTCTTCGGCGGCGGTGGCATTTGTAATTCAAGTGTGGCCCATTTGAAAAAGACACCTGCACTGTTGCCAAGCCAAATGAGGCTTGGAAAGAAAACCCGAGCCTGAAGGTCAGCAGGCTCATTGTGAAAGAGAGGAGGGGGGAAGCCGAGGGTGGGGGCTGCCATCCCTCAGAGCCTGGGGCGCACAGTAGCCTCGCCTAACCCCAAAGGCCAGAGCCCCTGCAGGGATAAGGGAGGGTGAGGAGCTGGAGGCCAAAAGGAAGAGGTGGGGAGATTCTCTCTCTCATCCTTACTTCTGTTCATGCATTCATTTATTATTGAATCTCATGAAGTCTAGGCTAACCTCCAACTCTGTGTCATGGGGATGGTCCTTGAACCTCTGATCCCACTGACCCCACCTCCCAAGTGCTGGGACTCCAGGCACGGGCCTACACCTGGCTACTTACCCACTTTAAAAAGTTGCTGAGAAAAAGGAAGGCTGGGCCATGGTGTCCTGTACCTTCCTCGGAATCCTAGCACTGAGGCTGGGGCAGGAGGATTATGAGTTCCAGGCAAGCCTAGGCTGCTTAGTGATTTCAAGTCCATCTTGAGCGAGACCCTCCCTACTCGGGTCTCTCTTTATCCATTTATTCTGATCTGTCTACGGTTGAACCTTGAATGGTCTGTGGGTGAAATGCGGAAGGAGTTCATAGACGGACAAGGAGTCTCCTTGTGCTCTCTCGGGGACAGTGGCAGGTGTGAAGGTCTGCACCTGTCACTCTTTTGTCAGTTTCAAGTCACTTTTGGGACCAGATGAGCATTATTACTTCCTTTTCGAGATGCTGTCTTGGGTTCCAGATGGCATTGAGCTTCCTTACCAGGGAGAAGCCGAGCAGGAGGAAGAGCAAAGCTAAACCTGTGCAAACCCCTACCCATCCTTCAAAGCCCATTCGAATATGCCCTTCTTTACGAAGCCTTCCTTGATAGTCTGGGAATTTGGACCTTGTTCCCAGGCTTCTCGAGGGGCCTTTTACAATCATATGCTGCAAGAGAACTGGGCAGCGTCACACACGTGTGTGACAGTTACTCTGAAGGCTGAGGCAGGGGGATCACAAGTTCGGAGCCTGGTTGGACTACAGAGTGAGTCCAAGGCCTGTAACACGAACCCTAAATCATCTTATAATAAAGACCTGGAGCCAGATATTGGGGTAAGTGCTGAAAGATCAGAGAGACAAAGGAACAAGCCGCTAGAAAAACTTCTCACCACTACCAAATCCTGAGGCCAATGGAAGGTAGATTCTAACTCCACGAATCCTCTGACTGAAAGCCTCTGAGTCCTCAGCCAAAAGGGGCTCTAGTTCCTGTCTCCTCACACCTTAGATACCTTTCTCTGCCCAGCCATTTCACTTCCTTCCTAGTGCTGGGATTAAAAGCATGTGTGCTTCCCAAATACTGGTAGCAAAGGCATGAGATTTCAAGTGCTGGGATTAAAGGCGTGTGACTCATAAGTACTGGGATTAAAAGTGTGTGCCACTACTGCCTGGCTCTGTTTCTTTCCTAAACTGAATCAATCTAATGTAGTCTAGGGTGGTTTTGAACTCACAGAGATCCCACTGGATCTCTGCCTCCTGAATACTAGGATTAAAGGTGTGTGCCACCACTGCCTGGCTCCTATGTTTAATCTAGTGGCTTGTTCTGTCCTTGATCCTCAGACAAGCTTTATTTGATACACTATATATCACAACATTTCCCCTTTTTTGTCTAAAATAATAAAATTATAACTAAGACAAGAAAAACTATATACAATAAGGACAATAAGTATATACAATATATACAGTCAAGAATTACATTTACAGTGTCTAGTCCATTAACATTTGACAGATTCAGAGAAAATACTCCATTATTTATCCTATTTTGGTGAGTCCAAAATGTTGTACCTAATTTACTTTCTATCCTAACTTGTATTACCAACAAAAAACTATCTTTTGATGTCTTTCAAACTTATACACTTTACATCTCTTTAGTGAGTTTCTTTTCTGAATTTGTTAACAAGGAAACTATAACTATCTAATCTTCAACTCCCCCAAATACCCAAGAAGGAAATAATATTACCTAAGTGAACAGAAAGTATAAACAAGTGACTTCCAAAAAATGTGAGAAATGACAGAAATAGCTGGCTGCCTGGACAGTCACCCAAGGTTCTTTTGCAACGCTGGGACGTCCATCTTTGGCCTACAGGCCTATCATGTCTGATAGACTCATCTGTGAAGCAGGATTTTCTCAAGAGCCTTCTTGGTGGTAGAGTATGGGGGTGGTGTATGTGTGTGTGTGTGTGTGTGTGTGTGTGTGTGTGTGTGTGTGTGTGTGTGGTGGAGTATGGGGGTGGAGGTGGTGTGTGTGTGTGTGTGTGTGTGTGTGTGTGTGTGTGTGTGTGTGTTGGGGTGGGGGCTGGTGTGTCTCTCAGTTGTAGAGCATTTGTCTGGTCTGCACAAGGCCTTGGGATCGATCCTCAGTACAGAGGGGAAAACAGCCAGGTGTGGCTGCAGCTGTTCCCTCGCTGCTGGAGGTAAAGACACATCAAAGGCCATCGGCAGGTTCTGCGGAGGGACGTGACCATTGCAGAGGCGACAGGAAAGACTGAGTGAGTGAGAGTGATGGGGCTACTGAGGAATTCCTTCACTCATCCTGTCACTAGCTGCTTGGCCCCTGGAAGGATCTGCCCTTGGCTCAGGGTCTAAGACTCCGAGTTAGCATGTACCAAACCCCGCCCACGTGACCCTGTCTGACCCCGTGAGAAGGGGTCTCACAAAGGGTTTGCTCCATCACCTCTTTCATTGATTTATTCTTGGATTGTTTGTTTGTTTGTTCGTTTTGAGACAGGGTCTCATCTGTTTTAGGCTCCCTTCAGACTTCCTCCATAGCCAAGGATGGCTTGCCAATGGGACCCTTCTGCCTTCACCACCCAAGCTGGGATTAAAGTGGTGTGACACTGTGCCTGGGTGTGCCTGTGTGTGTGTGTGTGTGTGTGTGTGTGTGTGTGTGTGTGTGTGCATTTCCTTCTTTCCTTTCTTTTGAGACGGGATCTCCAGGGTCTTACTCTGTAGACCAGGCTGGCCCAACACTCATGACAAGTCTCACGCCTCAGCCTCTTGAATGCTGGGTTCACGGGTGTGAAGCACCATGCCAAGTTTGTTTGTTTTTAGTCTTATTTATTTGGGAGTGCTAGGTGTTAAGCCCACAGTCTAGGCACAAGGTCACAGTTTAATTTTAACTTTTTAAGATGGGGCCTCGCTGTGTAGCCCAGGCGGGTCTTCAATTCTCAGTCTTCCTCCTTTAACTTGGATTCCGGAGCTGGGACCATAGGGCTGCACCACCTTGCCCACCTGGAGGTCACACTGAAAATTACAGCTTCTGTCTTCATCATTCCCAGACCTGACCACCTCTGGTTTTTTTGGCATAGGACAGCTGTCAGAAGCCACCCACGACCGGCCATGGTGCAACCTCAGGTCTTGCGCTGGACTTCCCTGAAGGCTACGATCTGTGTGCTCGGCAAGTGTTTGTAGTCCTCTGTTGGACATTTTGTTTCAGGTCACACTACTGGGACAAATAAAGGGCAGCCTGGGAGCAGGAATGCCCCCACAAAGGGTGAGCAGACCTTTGAATCCCACACTGTGGGAGGGAGCAATTAGAGAAGAGCCACTGGTGCGTACCTCCTCTGTGCCGTGACCGATGATCAAGTTTTGTAGATATGGAGCTGGAGGGCTGGCTCAGTGATTAAGAGCACTGGCTGCTCCTCTTAGAGGACCCGGGGCCAATTCTCAGCACACTCACAAACATCTGTAACTCCTGTTCCAGGGGATCTGACTCTTCTTCTGGCCTCCTTGGGCACAAGTGGCACACAGGCATGTATGCAGGCAACACACATACACATACAACAAAAATAAACTTAAACATTTCATAGTCATGTTTCTCTTTTTAAAGAGGTAGATTCAGATGGGAGAGTTGGCTCACCGGTTATGAGCACTACCATTCTCACAGAGGACCTGGGTTCCCAGCACCTACATGGTGGTTCACAAACATCTCTAACTCCAGTTTCAGGAGATCTGACACATTTTCTGATCTCCTCAGGCTCCTGCATGCCCTTGGAGTACATGCAAACACTCAGGCACACACACATACCCAATAAATGAGCAAATCTTAAAGAAGCAGGGTGCGGGGATGTATCTAAGTTGGGGGTGCTGTTCTAGTACATGCCGGCCAGGGTTTCATACACAACGCTGCCCATGGGTGGTAGAGCAAGCTTGTAATTTCAGTATTCAGGAACTGGGGGCAGGAGGGTCAGAAACGCAAAGTTATCTTCAGTACACAGTACATTCAAGGCCAGCCTGGGTTACATGAGACCATCTCAAAATGCAGGGGAAGAAGATAGCTTAGGAGTAAAATGTTCTGCCTCACAAGCACCCATGAGAAAAGCAGGGCATGCTGGCACAAACTTGTATCCCTGGGCTGGAGAGGCAGAGACAGGCAGAACCCTGGGCTCCCTGGCTGGCCAGCCTGCTCTAATTGTCAAGCTCCGGGTCCCAGTGAGAGACCTTGTCTCATAAAAGAAGGGGAGGGGGTGTCCTGGAGAGAAGGTTCAGTGGTTAAGAGCACGGGCTGCTCTTCCAGAGGACCCGGTTTCATTCCCAGCACCCACATGGCAGCTCACAAACTGTCTGTGCTTCTGGCCTCTATAGGTATTGCATGTATGTGGTACACAGACATACAGGCAGGCGAACATCAGTACACATAAAAGTAAATGAATGAATAAGTCAATTTTTGAAGAATTGGCTATGGCATGTTCCCTCGGCCTACTGGGAAGCGCTCTATTTCTTGGCTACCTTCTACCTCCAGGATAGATGTGGAGGAGGTACAGCCGGAGTGCAGTGTTCTGCCCTGTGAGTACCAGGCCCGGATTCCATCTTTGGCCTCTGCCCAAGGACTAGAAAGAAAGAGGAAACCAAATACCAAAAGAGGGAGGAAAGGCTGGGATTGATGGGAGTCTGAGGAGAGGCGGGGATGCCTGTCGGCTGCAGGGGAACTGCTGTTGGTAATAACAGTAATTTACATGATTCCATGCTTTCTCTGACACACTCTGGGTGGAATGCACTCGCTTACGCAATCTCATTTTAGAGACAAGGAAACCAAGCTTGGAGAGAGTAAGGAACTTGTCCAAGCTTACTCAACCAGTATATGTGGGAGGCCTGACTTCCCGCCCTGTGTCTCCATTTCACAAGCCGACGCCCCACTGTTCCTGGGAGTGGAAGCCGAGTGGTTTCTCTCCCAGCGCCCTCTGAAGCAAAAGGAATTCTTCCTCCTCCAGGCCTGAAGCTTTTCCCTCTTCTCCCATCTCCTTTCTTCACCAAACCAGAGTTTGTTGCTTTCAAAGTCTAGAGTCCCTAGAACATTCTCAGGAAGTCTGGACTCCAGGAGGATCCTGACACCCCCCAAAGGCAGCAGCATCTTTGTCTTTGAAGGTGAACTTGAGTCGGTTTAACTGTCCACATCAATATGGTTTACCGGGATCAGTCCACATCCCACATCCCGCCAGGTGCATGTGCTTACTTAGCAGTCAGAGCCGATGCCTGGACTGGAGAAGGCTCATGACAGAGCTCTGGGGATGGTGGGGGGTCGGGCTGGATGGCAGAGAGCCTGGGTCAACAAACAAAGCAGGACCCCCAACAAGAGCCATTGAGAACAACGGCTCAAACCCACCTCAAGTCCAGTTCATTGAGCAGCAGTGTCCTGTTGCTTTCCTAGTTTAGGACGACTGGATCAAAATGATGCAAGCTGACAACAGTAAGGGGAACTGAGGCTGAAGAAGAATGATTACCAGACACAAGAGTTTAACACTAGCATGGGAAGCACACTGAGACCCTGTCTCAAAAACTTAAAAAGCTGCTAGGTGTGGCAGCGCACACTTTCAATTCCAGCACTTGGGAGGCAGGGGCAGGTGGATCTCTGCGAGTTTGAGGCCAGTCTGATTTTCAGAGTGAGGGCTACACAGTGAGACCCTGTCTCAAACAAACAAACAAACAAACAAACAAACAAATTTAAAAAGTCATTACTCCCATCCAACTTTGCCTTTCTGCCTATTTATATATATATAATATATATATATAATATATATATATATATGTTTTTGTTGTCTGAGAATTTCATACATGTTTATATAATGTGTTTGATTGAGTCTGCTTCCCATTCCCTCCCTTCTGATCCCTCGTCTATCCACTGTGATGGTTTGAACGAGAAGGGTCCCCATAGACGCATATACTTGAATGCTTGGTCCCAGTTGATGAAACTGTTTGGGAAGGATCAGGAGGTGTGGCCTTGTTGGGGGAGGGGTGTTACTGGGGGGAGGGCTTTGGGGTTGTAAAAGACTTTTGAGATTCCAAGTTTCTCTCTTTGCTTCAGGGTTGTGGATCAAGATATGGGCGGTGGTGGCGCATGCCTTTAGTCCCAGCACTGGGGAGGCAGAGGCAGGCCGATCTCTGTGAGTTCAAGGCCAGCCTGGTCTCCAAAGTGAGTTCCAGGACAGGCGCAAAGCTACACAGAGAAACCCTCAAAGAAACCAGAAAAAAAAAAAAAAAAAATATATATATATATATATATATATATATATATATATATATATGAGCTCTCAGCTACTGCTCCAGAATCATGCCTGCTGGCCTGCTGCCATGCTGCCCACCGTGATGGTCGTGGATCTAATCCTTTGAAACTGTAAACAAGCCCCTTGTAGGCTCTTTCTATATAAGACTTGCCTTGGTCATGGTGTTTTATCATGGCAATAGGAAAGAAACTAAGACGCCCACTGCCACTATTCTCCTCCAATTTCATGTGCTCTTTCTTTTTTCTTCAATAACACTGAGTGTGCTCGGTGCTGCCTGTTAGTGTCCGGTATAGGGCCTCCCAGGGCTGCTTCCCCAGAGAAAATGGGCCCTCCCTCTCCCAGTAGTCATTAATTGCCACTAGTTTCTCAGCTAGGGGTGGGACTTCATGCCCTCGGTGCCACTCCATGCTGGATTTTGATGTCTTGATCTAATGAATCCCTTGATCTCGCAGCTGCTATGAGTTCACAGATGTAACTGCCCTGCTGTGCCCTTGTGGTCACCCACTGCCTCTGGCTCGTGCAGTCTTTCCTCCCCTTCTTCCATGATGGTGTCTGAGCCTTGGGAGGACTGGGTATGATACAGAGGTCCCGTTAAGGGCTGGGCACTCTTTAGTCTCTGGTCCTCTGCACATGAACCAGCTGTGGCTCTTTGTGGAATTGACATAGATTGCAAACAGAAGCTTCTCTCATGCAGGCTGGGATGTGTCTAACCTTGGGTACAAGGATGAGTCTTTCGGAGCCAATTTACTATGTCCTATGTCTGTTAAGCAGAATATTGGTGGTAGGGTCTCGTGTGTGTGTGTGTGTGTGTGTGTGTGTGTGTGTGTGTGCGCGCGCGCGCATCATGTAGAACTCGGAGTAAATAACTTGCTGAAGTTTGTTCTGTCTTTCCACCAGGTCCCTGTGGGTCTTGGGTGTGGAACTCAAGCCATAAGGCCTGGGAGAGAGAGCTCCTGCTCCCTGAGCCACCCTGGCCCACCCCTCTGCCTACTAGCCAGCTCCTCTCCATTCTAGCTTTACAATTGTTGTTTTGATCAAATAAAAAAAATCAAATTAGGTTTTGCCTTTTTATCTGTAGTGTACCTACATGTATGTGTCTTGTCCTCCTGAAGGTCAGAAGAGGACATTAGATCCCTTGATTCTAGAGTTACAGGTGGGATGGTTGTGAACCACCATGTGGGTGCTGGGACTCCAACCTGGGTCCTCTGCAAGAGCAACCAGTGCTCTTAACCATGGAGCCATCTCTCTAGACCTTTTTGGGTAAAATTTAAATAACATCAAAACAAAAGATTTAAGAAATTTCAATGCTAGCAGAGTGACTTTTATGTCTTCCTAGTGATGAAGGAGGCCCATGATTGTTAAACTTCTTTCAAGAAAATAAAACTGGTTTTCCCTGATACTTTTGAACCTCGGAGTCCAGAATACTTAAGGATAATAGATAGCTTGTGATTTAAAAAAAAAAAAAAAAAAAAAAAAAAAAGGCAGAAATCCAATCTGGAGCCATCCTTTGTGTAGGTGGCAGCGTGTGACTGACACTGTCTTTTTCTTTAACTGCCCTTCCAGCCCCTGTACAGTTGCCTGGGAAAACCGATCGTAGCGTTCTGCAAACCCAACCTCCCGAAGGAGGGCTGAGCTTCTTGGAACCCTTAAATACACACATCAACTTCAGGAAGTAATGCAACTCTTTCCAGAAAGAGGCCCGTGGTCACAGAGTCAAAGGAAACACTTACGCCGTGACCCGGGACTTCCTGCCCCCACACACGCAGCATCTCAAAAGAAGTTCAAACGGCTCACGAATGGTCAGCCACCTGACATACCAGGAGTGTAGCTCAGTGGAGAGTACTTGCCTCACCTGGGAGAGACTCTGGCTTCTATCTCCAGGCCTGCAAAGGAAAAAAAAAATGAAATGAAGATGAAGCAGGCTAGAAAGACAGAGACTTTAAGGAGTCTGAGAAGAAGGAACTGCTTGCCCTGGGATCTGGTTTGTGGTTCCCAATGACCCAGAGTCCAAGGACTTCAACACAACGGGCCAAACCAAGATCGCCAGCAGAGACAGTGCGTGCTTTCCTGAGGACATCAAACAAGAATGCTGTAAACAAGAAATGAATGTACAGATGTGCTTACTCAGGACCAGAAGTCCCTGACTTCCAGTTCCACTGTATTAGTATTCCTCATTAGTTCACCTCATAAAACCAGTTACCCTACAATTTCATTTAAAAAAAAAAAAAAACCTCGGTTAGCAAGATGGCTCAGTGGTAAGGGTCCTTGTCACCAAGCCTGACGACCTGAGTTTAATTCCCTGGACCTACAAGCTGTCCTCTGACCAAATGTCAATAATTCTAAGGTGGAAACACTGACTAAAATGGAAAGAGGAAATGGGATTTGTGAGCAAAACCAGAGGGAAGGAGTGGTTGGAAAGACAGCTCAGCTGCTACCGTGGTTGCCACACGAGCACGGGGACCCCAGTTTAGATCTCCAGCCCCCGAGTAAGAAGCTAGGCACGCTGGCACACACCTGTGTGCACTGGGGAGGAGGGGGCAGAAGGGTCCCTAGGTTCGCTGGGGAGCAGTCTAGCCACAGTGTGTCAGTGAGAGACCCTGAGTCTAAAAATAAGGTGGAGAGTGATAGACGAGACCAGATGCCAGCCCCTGGCCTTCCAGCATATACTCCTGCACACACACTTGAGTGCATACACATGTGAAACCACACACATACACACACACAAACATACACACACCACTACCACCACCACACACACCATCACACACACACTTGAATGCATACACAGGTGAAAACACACACACACACTAAACACCCCCCCACACACATACACACCATCACACACACACACCACACATACACACACACACACACACCATCACATACACACACAGACATTTGAATGCATACATGCGTGAAACCCCACACAAACTTGAGTGCATACACACATGAAACCACACCCACACAATAATACCACAGCCACACAAAACACCACCCACAGAGAGACACACACACAGATACAGACAGACAGACACACACACACACAGAGGTGTCTTGGAACATGACAGGACTGCAGCTGGGACAGGGATAAATGGGAAAAGTCATCAGTAGTTCTAAGATGATTGCCTCTTCTCTTTCTTCTCACCCATAAGAGTGAGTCCTGATGAATGACTCATCTCCGTCCCTGGTATCAGAAAACAGGCTCCTGTCTCGGGCCACCTACTTTCAGATGGCCTGCTTAGGTGTAGTTCCTCTCAGTGCCGGTGACCCACCCATGAGAACGACAAAGACGCAGTGTTCAGAGACGCCATCACGGGCAGTGTGAAAAACAAGGACTGTGTTTTATGGCATGTCACGAGAACCCAGCTTCCCTGGTATTTACAGTTCTTACGTAACTGCGGCTGTGGGAGTGCTCAGTCCTTGGTGGATGGCCATGCTGCGAAGCCTTGAGGCATCCGGGCCCCCTCTCGAATCTTTAACATGCACGAACTTTCTTTCCTCACACTTGCAAAATGGCTGTTGAACCCTCTCACTTTACGGAACTAGGTCAGCATTCCAGGCAGGATGGAAAGGGAAGGAGGTGAAGCCAATAGGCAAGAGGTGAAAGGCTCCCGGTGAAGTCCTTGTCACTGAATACACTTCCTGGAATCCTCCGTGCTTCTGAACGTCTACTGACACATTGGCTCAAACTGTACTACTCAGCTATCTTTAGTTTCACAGGAATCTGGAAGTTGGGTGTTTTCAAACAGGCTCCTTGAACAAAATAGATTTGGCTGTCAGACAAGAAAGTAGACAAGAAAGTAGAATAGATACTCCATTGGCTCTGAGAAGGCTGTCAGGATGCCGTAGAGCGAGCGTATGCAGCGTTTTGTGTCCATGATGAGTCAGCCTGAGGCTGAATTCTGCCTTCATGAGAATGGTATGATGCACCAGTCTTCCGGGTGATTTAAAGAAGGTTCTCTCATTTAGAGTATATTGTAGGCTGGGTACAGTGGAACATGCCTGAAATCCCTGCCCTGGCAGGCAAAGGCAAAAGGATCGTCAGTTTGAGGTCAGTGACAGTATGGACCTCAAAGAAATGAATGGATGAGAGAAAGGAAAAGGGGAGGAAGGCAGGAAGGCTCTTCTAGGAAATCTGTAGGTCAGTCATCATCCAACCGGCTGGTGGTTGAGTGTGTGCTTAGGATGTGCATGGCCCTGGGTTGGTGCCCAAGTACCACGATGATGATGGTGATGATGATGGTGATGATGGTGATGATGGTGATGATGATGGTGATGATGGTGATGATGGTGATGATGATGGTGATGATGATGGTGATGATGGTGATGATGATGGTGATGATGGTGATGATGATGGTAATGATTATGGTGATAATGATGCAATCACTCAAAACTATTAATTCCCTACTGGGTGAGGAGATGCAAACCTGCAGTTCCAACCTCTTAGGAGGTTGAGGCAGAAGTCTTTGAGAGCAGACTAAACAATACAGCAAGCTGTCATCTCCAAACAAAACAACTCCTTTCCCCGAAAACTTGGTGTTTATTGGATGCCTAGGGGCACTCGGTACTACAATTATATATAATATATAATAAACTCTCTTCTAAGAAGAAACTATAATTCATCCACTTTTTATTCTTCTTCTAACTTTGTTTTATTTATTATTAGTGTGTGTGAGTGTGTGTGTAAGTGTGTAAATGTGTGTGATGGGGTACGTCTGTTTCATGTGTAGAGATCAGAACACAACTTTGTGGAGTCAGTTCTTAGTTCTCTCCTTTTCCTGTGGGTTCCAAGGATCAGACTGGGGTCATCAGGAATGCATGGCAATCACCTCTATCTACTAAAGCTGTTTTTGTTTTGTTTTGGTTTGGTTTTTTGAGTCAGGGTTTCTCTGTGTAGCCCTGGCTGTCTTGGAACTCACTTTGTAGACCAAGCTGGCCTCGAACTCAGAGATCTGTCTCCCGAGTACTGGGATTAAAGGTGTGTGCCACCACTGCCCGGCTTGTTTTGTTTTTTTAACACAGGGTCTCATATAGCCCAGACTGGCTTTGAAGTTATAACATATCAAGGATGGCCTTGAACTCCTGATCTCCCTGATTCCACCTCCTGATTACTAGGATCGTAGGCATTGTGCCACCACACCATATTATTCATGTTTGTTTTCTTTTTTGTTATTTTTATTTTATGTGGATGAATGTTTTGTCTTCATGTATGTCTGAACACCACTGGGTGCCTGGTACCCATGGAGGACAGAAGATGGTCTCAGATCCTCTGATAGTGGGGTTAAAGACAGTAGTGAGCTGCCATGTGTGTGCCGGGAATCAAACCCAAGACCTCTGAAAGAGCAGCCAGTGCTTTTAACCGCTAAGCCATAGCTCCAAGCCTCGCACTTATTTTAAAATATCGATGTATTTGGATTTATGTTTGCCAATTTATTTCGTGTTTCTAGTTATTCATTTCTTGTGGTTATTCTTTCTTTCTTTCTTTTTCTTTTTTTGTGGTACTGGGAATGGGGCTTAGAGCCTTGAGTTTAACTAAGCCCTCTTCGGCCAAGGTACACCTTTGCCCTCTCTTCCCTCTTTTTTTTTTTTTTTTTTTAAAGATTTATTTATTTATTTATTATGTATACAGCATGTATGCCTGCAGGCCAGAAGAGGGCACCAGATCTCATTACAGATGGTTGTGAGCCACCATGTGGTTGCTGGGAATTGAACTCAGGACCTCTGGAAGAGCAGTCGGTGCTCCTAACCTCTGAGCCATCTCTCCAGCCCCTCTCTCTTCCCTTTTACCTCCATTTGTGTAACAGTTTTTGTTGTTCTCGGTCTTCCAGTGTCTGACTCTTTCATTTCTGTTATCTTTCTTTCTCATAGCGTCTGGCTCCTGCTTTTCTAGTACAGCGCTCTCAAATGGTTTTGTTCTCATACTCACTAAGACAGTGTAGCAACACAGTGTACCCCTGACAAAGAGCCTTTGCTTGGTCCTTCCTCTAGGTCTAGTGTGCGGTTTTATGGAATGAAGAACACCTGTCTGTCACTTTATCGGGAACCCATGACTTGGATATCTGCTCACTGTCAACATGCCGTCAGCTCCTCTGCCTTCACTGTGTCGTGTCCAGCCTGTCCGGGCCATCTCCGTGTCCACCCCCACCCCCCACGGTCATGGCTGACTACCTGACCTGCCTGCACACACACATCCTGTTAGGTCGGTTTAGCCAGGATCTCCTTCACCTTTGAAGTTTCCTCTTTGTAATTTTCCATCCTCTGGCTTCCACCCTGCTCTTGAGCTGAAAAGCCCCACCTGGCCATGCTGTGTTTGGATTTGGACCCAATCTCTCTCCCCAGCTTCAGAATCCATTTCTCAACCCCTACATTGATAGTAAATAAAGTCTGTCTAGATGTCTTTAACAAATAGCCTGGGGTATGTTTTCTTGAACACCCCTATAGATTTTTAATTTGATAACTAAAATGTCTTGCCACAAATGTAAATATTTGCAAAGGATGTTGTTTTGTTTTTTGAATTAAAAAAAAAAAATGGCAGTGCTAGGATCCAAGCCGGAGCATGAACATGTCGAGTGCATACATTCTCAGGCCCAGTCTAGCAGGCCTTTTCCTCCTCCTCCTCTTCTTTCTCTCTCCCTCTCTCTGTCTCTCTCCCTCCCTCTCTCTCTTTTCTTTTTCTTTTCCTTTTTTTTGACACATAGGCTAGCCTCAAACTTGCTATGTATCTGAGGATGACCTTGAACTCTCGATCTTCTAGTTTCCACTTTCTAGATGTTAAGATTTACAGGCATGTGCCACCCAGGGCAGCTTCTGTGGGACTGAGACTTGAACCCACTAAGGCAGCCCTCTCACTACTGAATTCTCACTACCGGCACCTTTGTGCCACTCAATAGCAAACTCGGGGCCTCGAGGGTGGTACTAGTATTCCATAACTAAGTTTTGGAATATATAATAAACCCCAGGTTTATTATATAACTCAAAACACTGACCCTTTTTTTTTTTAATTTGAACCCAGGGACTCACTATGTAGACTCGGCTAGCCGCAAGTAGAGATCCCCCTGCCTCTACCTCCTGAGTGCTGGGGTTAAAGACATTCACCTCCATGTATGGCTTTATTTATCTTTAAACCTTGCTTGCTTGTAACTTTTCTTAATCTTTAAACCTTGCGGTGAGTGCATCCTCTGAGGGATCCAGCTGAGAAAGCCACAGGATCACATATGTAACCAACGTAAAAGCTCTCTGGAGCAGCCACACTCAGGTTTTTCATAATAAACTCACTGACTTCGCCTTGCTCCAGCTCCCCCTGAAATTCTTTTCCACAGCTGGCCAAGGATTTCCTTGAGTGGAGGCCCCGAAGAGGGGGGATCTCCTCAGGCTGGGAGGGGCCATGTTGGACTGTCTTCCTGCTACTGCTGACAAAAAGTTACTAATAAAACGAAACAAAAACCTGAGAACCTCGAGCCCTAGGAAACCAAAAGGCCTCCATCCGTTTCTAGAAGGTCAGAAACCCATATGCAGCCAGATGCTTTCTTAGCTGGAACCGATGAACCCTAATTTAGACTTTTTTTTTTTTTTTTCATTTGAGACAGGGTCTTACTGTGTAGACCTAGCTGGCTCAGAACTCATTACATCAACTAGATTGGCCTCAAATAGCCACCTCCCTCTGCCTCCTAAATGCTGAGGTCAAAGGCAACACCTCCACACCCGGCTGGTATCATTTTTTTTTTTAAGGTATATTTTTAGGGGCTCAGGGGTTAAGAGCCCTTGCCGCTCTTGCGGATGACAGGAGTTCAGCGCCAGCACCCACAGCTCACAACCATCTGTACCTCCAGTTCCAGGGGTTCTGACACCTTCTTCCCAGCAAACATGTGGTGCACTTACATACATACATACATGCAGGCAAACATCCATACACATAAAATATCTGAAAAATACGGAACAAAAGTATTTGTTTTATTGTTATTTATGTGCATGCCTGTGTGTCAGTGTGGGGATGTGCACATGGGTGCTCATGGAGACCAGAAGAGGCTCAGATCCTCCAAAGCTGAAGCTTTAGGGAGTTGGGAGCCACCGGATAAACTCCAAGAGAGCAGCAGGTGCTCTTCACACTGAGCCAACTCTCCAGCCCCCACTGTGACATCTTAATATAAAACTTCGGGGCTGGAGATGTAAGTGGCAGAGCATGTGTTTGGTATGTACAATGTCCTGGATTTATGCTCTAGCAACTAACTAACTAACTAACTAACTAACTAACTGTCTACCCAAGTAACTACCTAACACCAGTGAGATGGCTCAGTGGGTAAAGGCACTTGCCTCCAAGTCTGAGGACCTGAGTTCAATCCCTGGAATCCACATCATGAAAGGAGGGAACTGATGGCCACACATTGTCCTCTGACTTCTGCATGCATGTTGTGGCATGCTTCACACACCCCGATTTAAATGAATAAAATGTAATAAAATTTAAAAACAATTAAAACTGTTTACTATTCTTTTAAACCTGTTCAATGAAATGTAAGAACTGGAGAAGGTAAATGAGACCTCACCACCATCCATTTAAAATAGCTGGAGATTTATGGACTGAGTCTCATTTATGGACTGGGCTGAGGGTTTGCTGAGTCTGGTCGTAGTGGTACCTGCAATCCAAGCACTGGGCGTGGGGTCGGGCAGAGACAGGCAGCTCTCATAGCCCAGTGGCCAGCCAGCCTAGGGGTGAGCTCCAGGTTCAGTGAGAGACCCTGTCTCAAAAACTAGGGTGACAGGTGACAGAGGAAGACCCCTGACATCAATCTCTACGTCTGTATACATGCAAATGGGCATGTGCACCTACCCACATGCACATGTATGAATTGGTATGCACACTGTCACCCACACATATATACGTGTGTGTGTTTTCACACATTCTGAGGCTAAGATTGAACTCTCTCTTGATAATAGATTACATACATGTACAAACATAAGACTATTTAGCAAGTACATTAAAGTTAATGAGAGCTCTCCTGTCTTCCTTCTCCCCTCCCTCTCTCCCTCCCTCCCTGACAGAATTCCTGCCCCCTCCCCCCAGTACCCAGCTGCCTTTGTATATTTCCTGCCTTGGTCTCCCACCCCTTGAGATAACTGGCCTAAGGCACCACACTCAGCTGGAAGTATGCTCTCACTGTTAGAGAACAGTCACGAACATGAAAGGACAGGGAGCTGGAGAGGATGCTTACAGTTAAGAGGATGCACTGCTCTTGCAGAGTTTGGTCCGCAGCACCCAGGTCTGGCAGCTCACAACTGCCTGTAACTCCAGGTCCAGGAGATCCTAAGCCTCTGGCCTCTAGTGCACCAACATTTGCATGCTTGTGCCCAAACACATAAACATAACTGAAAATCAAAATCAAAATCTTTAGAAAGAGGACATGAAGGGAGAAAAGGTGAAAATATATCTTTTAGGTTGGCATAGTGGTGCACGCCTTTAGTTCCCAGCACTTGGGAGGAAGGGGCAGGCAGATCTCTGTGAGTTCGAGGCCAGGATAGCCAGTGCTACACAGTAAGACCCTGCCTCAAAAAAGAAAGAAAGAAAGAAAGAAAGAAAGAAAGAAAGAAAGAAAGAAAGAAAGGAAGGAAGAAAGAAAGAAAGAAAGAAAGAAAGAAAGAAAGAAAGAAAAAGAATGTAACTTTTGGTGTCGGGTTAGAATTGGAGCTCTTGGAGTGAACTCAGAGTTTTTAATATACAATGCTGACCAACACAGAAGTATAGCTATCTACATTGACATCTTGTTATATCTGTTGGCATGCAGCTAGTACATGTGCATTTATTTTTGAATCTGTCTACTAATTGAAGGTAGAAACAGTGGCATCCCACCAGCACTGTCAAATAAATGAGTAAATAAAATAAACAATAAACAGAAGCAATAAACTCTAGCAGCAACAAGCACACTGAGTGCTAGATCTTTCTCACTAAATAAGTCTCCGTTTTGTTTTAAACAGGGAAAAGAACATACACATTTTATAGTATGCCGAAGGCATTGGAGTATGAGGTCACACTCTCTGTTAAAGGCCGGAGGTTTAATACCCAGCACTGCCAAAAAGAAAAACAGACAAAAAAACAAAACAGGGAGCCGGGTGGTGGTGGTGGTGGCGGCGGCGGCGGCGGCGGCGGCGGCGGCAGCGCACGCCTTTAATCCCGGCACTCGGGACACAGAGGCAAGCAGATTTCCATGAGTTCGAGGTCAGCCTGGGCTAAAGAGTGAGTTCCAGGAAAGGCTCCAAAGCTACACAGAGAAACCCTGTCTCGAAAAACAAACCAAAACAGGATGGTGGTGCGTGCCTGTGATCCCAGTGAAGGAGAGGCCGAGGCAGGAGAATTGGTACAGGTTTGAAGCCAGCCTGTTCTACACATTGAGCTCCAGACCAGCCTGGGTCACATAGCAAAATCTTGTCTCATAAAGACAGCAAAAGGGCCTGGAGAGATGGCCCAGTGGTTAAGAGAACTGACTGCGGGCGCAGAGGACCTGGGTTCACTTCCCATCACCCACACAGCTGCTCACACCATCTGTAACTCAAGTTCTAGGGGGTCTGACGCTCCCTTTGGGCCTCTACGGTCGCCAGACAGGCACATGCTGTACAGATGCACATGCAGGAAGAACACCCCTCTAAGTTAAATAATAAAAGAAGTAAGACGGGAGGAAAGGAGGAGGGGAGGACCTTTTGGGTTCGGGTGTCCCTCGGCAGCAGAGAGCTTGTCTGGGATGTGCTCAGCCCTGTGTCCCATCCCCAGAGCTTGCACAACGGCTGATTACAGGCTAGGTCTGGACCAAGAACAGCCACTCCGGCGGGCATGGTTCAGTGGGTGAGAGCACTGGCTGCTCTGGCAGATGATCTGCACCCAGTTCCCACCTACAACTGTCTCTGACTCCAGTTCCAGGGGAGCTGTTGCGTTCTGGCCTTGGAAGGCAACGGGAACACATGTAGTGGACATACATGCAGACAAGACACCCGTATACATAAATAATTAAAAAAGGATTTTTTTAAAAAGATTTCCTGAAAAAACAAATATATTAAAAAATAATAATAATAAATGGTCAAAAAATGATGGAGGCAGCGGGAGTTGTGATTCCACAGTACAACAACTGCCAAGTATGTACAAGGCCCTGGGTCTCATCCCAGCACAGGGGTGGGAGAGTTATAGGACAGGTCAACAAGAATTCGTTAGGTCTGGAAAGATGGTTCAGTGGTTAAGCGCACTTCCGAGTCTTCCAGGGGACATTCAGTTTCCAACACACGTAGGACTGCTCACAACCACCTGTAACGCTAGCTCCAGCAGATACGATGCCTCTTCTAGCCTCCTCTGCATTGTATGCATGTGGCGAACATACTTACAAGCAGGCCAAAATCTCATACACATAAAATAAAAGTAACAACTGAGAGTCGTGATCTTAATATCAGCACTGGGGGGGGGGGGGGGGAGAGGAGGCAGGGGGATTTCTGTGAGTTTGAGGCCAGGTGGGTCTCCATAGCTAGTTTCAGGCCAGTCTGGGCTACACAGTGAGACCTAGTCTCAAATAAGTAAAATAAAAATAAGTTTTAAAATGTTCATAAGTTTAAAAATTAAATTAAAAAAACATATATATTCCATACTCCAAGAAGGGACTTCCAGCCAGGAATGGTTACTTATGTCTGTAATCCCAGCACTTGGGAGATCCCATTCTTGTCAGGCTTTGAAGACCATGACATGGTAGTATCCTTTGAATGCCTTTCTTGTTAGAAGCTGAGTCACATAATGATCCACCAGCAGAGCTCAGAATTCAGCTTTGTCTTCCATTAGCCTCACTGAGATGACGGAAGTATGTGAGGTGGGGAAGGAATGGTCCCAGTAATGAGGTGCTTTGCTTTCTCTGCTCCATCACCTACAGTGACAGGATCGGTGTCTGGAGAGCTTTCTGCCTTAGGATGCGGCTCCTCAGCCAGAAGCATGGCTGAAGAGGTCTTCGCGCAGCAGGGTGTGTGAACTGGCTCCAGGAGCGAGCCGGAGGAATTGCTTCATTCTTCCAGGCACCTGCCTCTCGGGAAGAGCTCATCTGCAGGCACACGTGGCTCTGTGCAGACGGTACACGCATCCTTGGCTTTGTTTAGTTTTAGAAATAGGCTCTCTGTGTGGTGCAGGCTGGCCTGGAGTTCTTGGACCAAGGGATCGTCCAGCCTCAGTTTCCACAGGAGCCATGCCACCTGACTGAAACCTTGTTCTAAAAGCACTCCATTAAACAGTGAAGTATGAAGAAACAGATGAAATTATAAACACATTTATTTATGTAAATAGGGTCTGGGATTAAACTTCTCCCCAGATGAGGCAGGAGCCCAGGGCTTTGCACCTGGTAGATAAGTGCTCATTGTTCCTACTGAACTACATCCCCATCTAGGCCACTTGCTTGCTTGTTTGTTTTTTCAAGACAGAGTTTCTTTGTGTATCAGCCTTGACTGCCCTGGAACTTGCTTTGTAGCCCAGGCTGGCCTGGAACTCACAGAGATCCGCCTGCCTCTGCCTCCTGAGTGCTGGGATTAAAAGTGTGCGCCACCACCACCCGGCTGATTTATTTTTTTAAATCGCAGTAAGATACATAGACAATTTAGCATTTTCAACATCTCTAAACCTACAGTTGTGTGGCATTAGCTACTTCCCTGGGTGCAGGGAAGCGTCCTCAGAGCAGCCACCTTTCAAGTGGCTGGTCAAGGTCTCCTACAAAACCAGCTGCTCCACTGTAGTTCAGGTAAGTGACCCCACCTCCAGCCTTCCCTGGGACTTGTCTTCTGACTCCACGTTTTACTTCTTCGTCACTGATTCTTTCGTGTCACAGAGACTGGGGAGTCTGCAGTTTATCTAGTTTGTATCAGTTGTGTCCTGTGGATGTTTCAAAACATTAATGGTCTCTTACGCAAGAGTTATCTAGTTAATCCTGCAGAGGATATGAAACCACGCAAGTGTCTGCACTCAACTGTTGAAGATTTCACCAACAGCAGCAGTCTGTAGTGGGTCAAGTTACTGTTTTCAGTATGATTTGAAATGCTGGCCGGAAAGATTAAAAAGCCTTGAAAAACAGCCATGGGAGTGAAAAATCAACATTCCACTTCTACCTCATTAACCAAGACCAAAATACAAGGCACTGAAATTCTCTCCTCTGTCCCACATCTTGTACTTTGTCCACCCACAGAATTACTCACTTTGCCCTGAAGGAACCGCTCACATCCCTCTTCTTTTTCTCTTGTTTCTTCCTCCTTCCCTCCCTGTTTTTTTTTTTCAGTTACCCCGCCCCCTCCTGCAGTGTTAGGAACTGAATGCAGGGCTCCATGATTGCTAAGCAAATGCTCTACCACAGAACTACATCCCCAACCCTGCATTGCTTCTGTCAAATGGTTCATATTAACGTCGTCGTCGTGTGGTGGTGTGTGTGGACACATGATGTGACCAGGCAGTGTGTTGGTGTGTGTGGACACATGATGTGACCAGGCGGTGTGTTGGTGTGTGTGGACACATGATGTGACCAGGCGGTGTGGTGGTGTGTGTGGACACATGATGTGACTAGGCGGTGTGGTGGTGTGTGTGGACACATGATGTGACTAGGCACGTACACGAATAACAGCCTGTGTGTTGGAGGTCAACTGTGGAATTGCTTCTCTCCTCCCACCTTTGTGTGGCTTCCAGCCAACAGCTCAGAGCTCCATCTCTCAGGAGCGGAGGCCTGGACTAAGTTATCTCTGTAACTCCCTAATGCTTTGAAGGTCACTGTGTTGTACCCAGAGTCCCCCAAAGACCACCAAGAGACCAAATCCGATGCAAAAACAAAGAGTCTTTGTACTATTACGAGCTAACTCAGGACTCTCTGTCCATCTGACACAGCAGCAGAGCGGGAGAGACCCTGAGTAGCGATGGGAGGCTTTTTAAAGCAAGGGGGGGGGGTTGGGGTCTACAAACTACATAGGAACAGACTCGGGATTGGTTTATACGAGTGGCAATCATGTTAGTAATTTTTACTTATTTATTTATTTATTTATTTATTTATTTATTTATTTATTTATTTATTTAGGTTTTTCAAGAGAGGGTTTCTCGGTGTAGCTTTGTGTCTTTCCTGGTTCTCACTCTGTAGACCAGGCTGGCCTTGAACTCACAGAGATCCGCCTGGCTCTGCCTCCCGAGTGCTGAGATTAAAGGCGTGCGCCACCACCGCCAGGCTTTGTTAGTAATTTTTAATTGGCTAGGGTTAGTTAGAGGTTACAGTTATCATTTTTGGGCAGCCTGGACAAGTTCCAGGATTTGTCCTTGAGCTGCCACAGAGGCTGGCTGGCCTAGCATGTACTGACTGTGGGGGCTGACTCAGTGGCCCAGGCTCTGTCCTTGACTCATGCACAGAGATGGCTCTAAGTTGGTGAAGGGTCCCAGACAGTAAACATCTGGCTGAACTTTGAGCAGTCAGAGTACATACAGAAAGGGAGCTCCTGCAAGGACTATGTCTTTTGTTCATGACCCTCCCAGAAACTGCTTGCTCAAGTCTCAGGAAACTGAAATTGAGGCCTGATCTCTGAGAGGAGACTGAGCAGCCTGTTATGGCATCTGCTTGGTCCTTTCAAATGTTCCTCTGGGATTTCTAGCACAGCACCAGACATTCTCTCGGCACTAATGAATCCTAATAAATAGAAGAGTGCATGCCATAGCTGCACGACTTTCCTCAGAGCCTCTCACAGATTTTCAAGGTCCTTTCACATGGATCTCTACCAGAAGACACCTCCAAAGACTTCTCTGGAAAGAGCCCACAGGTAGCAGCAAGGCCCTGTCATTGGAGGCATTTTAGAACCCAGCAGCTCACAGCCCAAGGGATGCAGGTTTCTCTTCCCACAGAAACTTCGATTACTCGCCTCTACAAACCCACAGACACGGGCTGTGCAGATCCTGAGCTGGACCTGCCTGTTTAGAGGAGTGGCCATTGGTTTCCCCTCATCGGCATGGGCAGGGAAAATGGATGCCAGAAGGCTCATAGTCTGGTTCCGGGAATAACAAAAACTGTGTTTCTTTAAAGCAGTGTTTCCCAGCCTGTGGGCCGTGATCCTCCTGGGGTGTGTGTGTCAAATGACCCTTTCACAAGGGTCTGATATCAGATGTCCTACATATCAGCTATTTACATGATAATTCATTACAGTAGCAAAATAACAGTCATGACGTAGCAAGGAAAACAGTTTTGTTGTCTGGGGTCATCACAACACGAGGAACTGTATTAAAGGGTCACAGCATTAGGAAGGGTGAGAACTGCTGTGTTAAAGGGTAGATGGAAGAGACCTTGCTTTTGGTTTTCCTCCCTGGGGGAGCATATTTACGGTTGGGAAGAGCTAATCTGATGCCACACCCCTGAACCTTTCCTGAGAACTCTTTGAGGTTTGGCGTAATTTCCAGTTGCCAGCTACAAACTTTACGCACCTTTGCACCCCTAGAACCAGAGATGTGCCAGGGACTGAGCAGGAAGTAGTGTCTAGGTGCAAAGGTTTTGTTTTGTAATCCGGGGAACTTGACACTTGTAGTTGCTTCCAGAAAAGGAGCATGCATCTGTGAGTCGTCTCACGTTTCTCCCTAGTCAATAATCTTGAGTCTAAATTGCTCTTGCCGCTGCTGGGTGGGTGACTCCTCTTCCACAGGAGCCTGGCTTCTCCTCCTTAAGTTATAGCCACCTGGCTTGGGTGGCCAAGAACCAGAGACTAGATAGCTCAGAGACCTAGGAGGGTAAAACCAAACACTACTGGTCTAAAAGTGGGAAAAACACAAATTCTAGCCACCCAACTGACTTTCCCACAGGCCAATGGATACATAAAGGGTACATAGAGTCCAACTCTGTTTTCACATAGAATATTTTATTTTCTCCTCATAAAATAATACTAATATAGGGGCTGGACAGATGGCTCAGTGGGTAAGAATGCTTCCTGCACAAACATGAAGACTGGGGTTCGAAGCCCTGCACCCAGGTGAAAAGTATGCATGGCTGAGCCTTCCGGGAGCACCAGTGTTGGAGGGCAAAGGCAGGCAGACCATCAGGCTTGACGGCCAGCCAGCATAGCTCCCAGGGCAAGCTTCAAGTACAGTGGGACACACTGTCTAGAGAGAATGAGGCTGAGAGCAACAGAGGAGGACACCTGACACCCCCTGCAACCTATCTCCTCCCAGCCCCCACACCCGCCGTCCCCAACGAAAGAAATACCAATGTCAAGGATGGGGACAACAGTTCAGTGGCATCTCTAATTTCACAGATACAGTGGGGCTGAAGAATAGCTGAGTGGCAGATCACTAGGTTCTGGGTTCGGGTTCCAGCACAGCAAAACAAAGACAACCACAGTGATATAAGCTCATACCAGGGAATTTAGAAATGCAAAGAAAAATGAAACTATATGTATTTGCACTATGCAGACATTATTTATCAGTCCCTTACTATGTGCTAAACAGTGTTCTGATGTTTTCTTTTAAACTTATTTTGTCCTCTTTTTTTTCTTTTTTTAAAATGGCTCCAGCTGGCCTAGACCTCCCTACGTAGCCCAGGCTGTCCTCAAACTGGCAACAAAGTGCTGAGATTACTATGTGCCAGCACCACCACGCCCGACTACATTTAGTTTTGAAATTATCTCATTTCCTAAAGACTCATTTTGCAATATTTCTCCAGGTGTGTGCGCGCGCGTATGCGTGTGTGTGTGTGTGTGTGTGTGTGTGTGTGTGTGTGGCGGGGAGGGTGTGTGTGTGTCCGCCCGACTACATTTAGTTTTGAAATTATCTCATTTCCTAAAGACTCATTTTGCAATATTTCTCCAGGTGTGTGTGTGTGTGTGTGTGTGTGTGTGTGTGTGTGTGTATGTGTGTGGCGGGGAGGGTGTGTGTGTGTGTCCGCTAACTCCAAACCGGATCTGCCACCGCAGCTCTAGTGGCCAACGTGGCGCAGGGCATTAAAATGTGGTCGGGCTGGAGTAAGGATCTTTAAGATTCCAGTCTGGAAATCTGGCCAGCGAGAAAAGCCTGGCATTCCCAGCGTCGGGGGGTGGGGACGCGTTTGCGGAGGACCCCGGGCTCCTGCAACCCGGTCTCGGGGGTCCACTGGCCCTCAGGCCCAGCACGTCCAGAGGAGACCAGCTGTGCAGCCACGCTGGCCACCCGCCCCGCCCGCGCTGGGCCCGCCCCCCCGGGCCTGTAGGACCAATGGGCGCTGAGACTAGCCGCGCGTCACGCGGCGCGGGCCTATCGCAGACGGCCACGACCCTAGAAAGGCTGGGCGCGGCGAGCGGCCACGGGGCGGTGGCGGCGCTGGCGTAGACGCTTCCTGGCCATGGTGGTGGTGGCAGCGGCGCCGAACGCGGCCGCGGCGGCCCCCAAAGTACTGCTCCTATCGGGCCAGCCCTCGGCGGGCGGCCGGGCGCTGCCACTCATGGTGTCGGGCTCGCGGGCAGCAGGGTCCGAGGCGGGCGGGGCGCCGCAGGCTCGCAAGCGGCAGCGCCTGACGCACTTGAGCCCGGAGGAGAAGGCGCTGCGGAGGTGGGCCCGGCCGGCGGGGCGGGGGCGCGGGGCCGCGGGGCCGGGCGTGGGACTCCCTCGGTGTGCCCGTCGGGAGGGCTCGGGAGGGTGGCCTCGATTCCTGGAGGGAGGCGCGGGGCCGAGGTGGCAGCCCCTCTGAAGGGCTGCTCCAGCGCAGTCTGTGTCGGGGGAAGCCGACCCTGGTCAGAACGTGCCCGGCGCCCCGTCCTCTGCGAATGCTTGCTCTTGGTGGTCCCCGGGCAGGGACCGCTCCGGCTCTCATTGCAGCCGCTTGGGGACTCAACCCTGGGATCCGAGTCACCAGCCTCGGGCAGCCCGAGTTGAGCTTGGGGAGGGGCGGCTGGTAAGCGCCCCCGCCGCCTTCCTCCACGGATGTCGCCCCTGCACGCAGCCTGTGGGGCGGAATTGGAAGCAGAAAGCCGCGGGGGAGGAGGGAAGATGCTTATGACGCAACGGGAATGTGTCAGCCCGGTGGTGAAATGAGACCCGAGTGGAAAGCCACACGGGAGAGAATCAAGCAGATCTTCAAGGCCCACGGACAGAAAGCTGTGATTTTTTGGTCTTGTTGGGAGGAGGAGCCTCAAAGTGTGTTTACCACTGTTTAGCCTTATTCTGTAAAGTCAACGAAAGCACCAGCTGGCCACATTTACAAGTGAAGATACAGGAGAGCTGGAGATGACCCAGTTCGTTATGTTCCTTGTCTTCCTAAAGGAAACTGAAAAACAGAGTAGCAGCGCAGACCGCCCGAGATCGAAAGAAAGCCCGGATGAGCGAGCTGGAGCAGCAAGTGGTGGATTTGGAAGAAGAGGTACCGCCTTCAGGCCATGCTTTCTTCCCTTCCACCTCAGCCCCTGGGGTTCCCTGCCCATCCTAAGCTGCAGCCCTTTAGAATCCAACTCTAAGTGCCATTTAAAGTTTAACTAGCCTAGCAGATAGGCGGTGAAGGCAGATGTGACTCACTCCTGGCAGCTAGATACTGTCGATAGACTGCTCAGAGATTAGCTGGGCCAGATAGAGCATTGCTTAACCTTCGGCACTCCTGGCTCTGCCAAAGGCTCACAGAGCTGCCTTTCCTTCTAGGGTTTTCTTGTTATCTAATCTGAGCAAGGGCCATTGTGCTTTTCAAAGTTTTAATCATCAGCTGGCTCTTAAATGAAATGTGGGTCATATCAGTAGCAGTTAAAAAAAAAAAAAAAAAAAAAACCAACTGTTTTGTTAGGTATCGCCCACCGGCCCCACTTTATTTTATACTCAGCATGCAGAGTATTAGGTATCATTAGGACATTTCCAAACAGCTTGTTTTAGTTGATTGACTGTTCTCCTCGGCTATTTTCCCCTCCCCCCTCCCCCCCTCAGTATTCTTTGACTTAGGGCACGTGTCCTCCATCCCAGCATCCTTTTGCCCTCTCTAGGACTTCTGGTTTTTTTTTTTAGGCGTTACACACATTCACATCCATTTATATGCACGTGCACCCGCGCATACACACACAAACACGTTAAGATCTACATATGCAAGAGAACTCTTGGTTGTTTCTGTGTTTGGGCCACCTCACTTAAAAGACTTAACAAACCTGTACATTTTCCTGCCAATTTCCCTTTTCTTTACAGTTAGTAACACTGTGTGTACATTTTCATGTTTCATTGATCATCTGTTGACAGGCATCTAGGCTGCCTCCATTTCTTTGCTATTGGACCACTACCACTTGCATTAACACCTGTCAGTTCAAGACAGGATAGTGGGTTTTTAAATTTTGTGGGGTTTTGTTTTGTTTGTTTTGTGTTTGTTTTTCGAGACAGGGTTTCTCTGTGTAGTTTTGAAGCCTGTCCTGGAACTCACTCTGTAGCCCAGACTGGCCTCGAACTCAAGAGATCGGCCTGGCTCTGCCTTGCAAGTACTGGGATTAAAGGTGTGCGCCACCACCGCCCCAGCTTTTTATTTTTATAATAATAATAATAATAAAAGATTATTTTGAGATAGGGTCTCAGGTTCGCCTGTCAATCCTCCTGTCTCAGCATGCTGATATTACAGGCATGGACCATCTTGTCATACTTTTTTTAAATAGTATATTAACACATGTGAATTAAGGCTGCAAGTCACTTTTTTTTCCTCCCTGAAACCTGGAAGTTGTAGGAATTATGTTGTTTCTGACACCATTGATAACACTTGTTTTCTTCAGAGACTGGCCTTGAACAACAACTCTTCTGGCCTCTACCTGCTGAGGGATCAGTGGCCTTTTTTTTTTGGAGACCATTTCATGTGTCCCAGGCTGGGCTCTAACTTGCTGTGTAGCCAAGGATGTCCCTGAATTTCTGTTCCTCCTGCTGATATCTCCCAAGTTCTGGGATTGCAGGCACAAACCACCCATGCTAGTTTTATGCAGAGCTGGAGGTTGAACCCAGGGCTTCATGTGGGGTAGGGCAAGCACTCCACCAACTGATCTAGACCATCAGCCACCAGTGGTACAGTAATTACAACAACTGCATAAGCATAGAGTTTCCCAGTTCAGCGAGGACACCAACTGTAGCAAATCACGTTTCAATAGCCTCTTCTGGATTTCCTTACAGAACCAAAAGCTTCTGTTAGAAAACCAGCTTTTACGAGAGAAAACTCATGGCCTTGTGATTGAGAACCAGGAGTTACGAACTCGCTTGGGAATGGATGTCCTGACTACTGAAGAGGCTCCAGAGACAGAGTCCAAGGTAACTCTTGTGAGAATTCCTCGATGTGACATGAGTGGATTGTACTTTCCTTTTTGAGACAGGGTCTTAAGCTCCTAATTTTGGCTGGTCTTGAACCTGCAATCACTTCTGCATCTGCCTCCAAAGTAGTGGAACTCCAGGCATGTGCCACCATGCCTAGCAGATCAGTTCTGAAAGTTCCCCTTAAGTTTCTCCACATTCCCATCAGGCAGCATGTTCTTTCTTCAGTGACACTCACATTTCGAGTGTATAATCAAGTGCTACTAGGCCCTAAGAATACAAATGATTTTTCCTTTTTGGAGATAGTCTCGTGTAGCCCAGGTTGGCCTCAGACTTGGTATGTAGCCAATAATCTTCTTGTCTCCCCTTTCCGAGATTACAGGCATATGTTACTTTATTTGGTGTAGTCATGTAGGCATGGTGTCTGTGCACGAGTGTGGGTTTGTGTGCATCTGTGCAAATGTTTGGATAGCTGGCCCTATCACTCTTCACTGTATTCCTTTGAAGCAGAGTATCTCACTGAATCTGGAGCTAGGCTGGTGGCCAGCAAACCCTGCTGGTCTCTTGTCTCTGCCTCCCCCAGTGTTGGGGTTACAGGCACAGTTGTCCTGCTCAGTCGTCATGCTTGCATGGCAAGCAGGCTCATGCTCTGGGCCACCTCCCCAGCTCCTCTCTGGGGTTCTGGAGAGCAGAGACTTCAGTTACCTGGTATGCATTGCCCTGGAGACTTTGGCTGTTTCCTCACTTTGGCCTTTCCTTCCAGGGAAATGGAGTAAGGCCGGTGGCCGGGTCTGCTGAGTCCGCAGCACTCAGACTACGTGCACCTCTGCAGCAGGTGCAGGCCCAGCTGTCACCTCCCCAGAACATCTTCCCATGGATTCTGACGCTGTTGACTCTTCAGACTCTGAGGTAGAGCTCATTCCGCCTTGCTAAAGCGCTATACGAGAATGGCTCGTTCTGTAGTAGCTGGATGATGTGTGACATGCCTACCCGGGCAAATGGAGAAGTTAGGGTTGGTAGGGTTGGGGTGAGCATTAGTCACTTAATCTCCATCAAGTGGGGAGAAGCTGTTCTGGTGGGTGGGTCCTGTGATCTGAGAGCATAAGGCCTAACTGACATTTTGGAACTCAGTACTAGTAAGAGTTCCTGGTAGACTGTCAATTCATTCTAACAGTGAACTCTTTTGTTTTATCTTTTGCAGTCTGATATCCTTTTGGGCATTCTGGACAAGTTGGACCCTGTCATGTTTTTCAAATGTCCATCCCCAGAGTCTGCCAATCTGGAGGAACTCCCAGAGGTCTACCCAGAAGGACCTAGTTCCTTACCAGCCTCCCTTTCTCTGTCAGTGGGGACCTCATCAGCCAAGCTGGAAGCCATTAATGAACTCATTCGTTTTGACCATGTATACACCAAGCCTCTAGTCTTAGAGATCCCCTCTGAGACAGAGAGCCAAACTAATGTGGTAGTGAAAATTGAGGAAGCACCTCTCAGCTCTCCAGAGGAAGATCACCCTGAATTCATTGTCTCAGTGAAGAAAGAACCTTTGGAAGAAGACTTCATTCCAGAGCTGGGCATCTCAAACCTGCTTTCATCCAGCCACTGTCTGAAGCCATCCTCCTGTCTGCTGGATGCTTATAGTGACTGTGGATATGAGGGCTCCCCTTCCCCCTTCAGTGACATGTCTTCTCCACTTGGTACAGACCATTCTTGGGAGGACACTTTTGCCAATGAACTCTTTCCCCAGCTGATTAGTGTCTAAAGAGCCACCCAGCACTGGGTCCCTTCCCTTGACCATTACACTGCCTTAGAGGATAGCAGAGAAAGAGTTCCTCTAAAGTATTCTTTTCAACTTCATAGATCACTTCCAAGTATTGTCTTTTGACACCCAGCCGTCTAAGGTATTCAAAAATATCGTAATTCTCAACTACAGCTTTTGAGAGATCTTAAAGGTGGTAGTTTGCCCCACAATACTGGAGGGTCACTTGACAGTTATCCCCAGGCTGGCTTCAAACTATGTAGCTGAGGCTAGGCTGAAACTCCTGACCCTCCTGCCTCCACCTCCCAAGTGCTGGGCTTACATAGGTGTACACCTTCACACCTGCCTCTTGACATGTCCGAAAGTGGACTTGGGGTTTATGAATGGCCTTTGATCATTTCTCCTCCCCGCTCTTGGCTACCCAGGTTTTTTAGTTTACTTCTACAAGCAAACACCAACCTGAGGGGCTTGTCTTTCCTTATGTACAGTCCAAGTGAAGATCAAGAATCTTTGTTAAAATTATAGAAATTTACTATGTAAATGCCTGAATCTTCTTGCTAGTGTAGCTTCTGGAAGGTGCTTTCTCCATTTATTTAAAACTACCCATGCAATTAAAAAAGCAACGCAGCATCCTTGTTCTGTGACTTCTAGGGTGTTGTATTCTCTCTTCATTGTTTGCTAGGGGAGAGTCATCTATCCACCTGAAGTGAACGTAGCACTTTGTAAAGTCACCGAAGGCTTTTCCATTTGGATTACTGCTTCTACTCCTGCCTATCATAAATGCCCCAGTTTCACTTTCAGTTTCCTCACGACACTTGACCAGTATCACAGCTACTAAGTGGCAGAGGTAGAACCCTACCCACCGGGTTTTTTTGGTGGTGGGTGGGCAGTACTGGGTTATTAAACCTAAGATCTCTGCATGCTAGGCAAGTGTTACACCACTGAGATACAGCCCAGCCTCCTTAACTACTGTTTTGCCATGAAATACCCAGATTTGCCATGAAATACCCAGATTTGCCACGATCAGGGCATACTCCTTGATTTCAACTCTTGACACTTTTCACCTGAGTAACCCAGGGGGACAGATAAGATGGACTCTGAAGTCTGAACAAGACTTGAGTTATATGTACCTCACATCTGACAGGTGTCATCCTATGCACTGGAAAGTTCAGTGTTATCTCATGATACACTTTGAAAGGTTTTAATTCCTCATGGAATCTCCGTATAGGGGCTTATTTCACAAGACTGGGCTGGGGGTACAGTTCAGTACAGTGCTTGTCTAGCACTCATGAGGCCTAGGTTCCATCTCTAGAACCAAAACAAATGAGCAAGTCTAATTAGGAAGAAAAGGCCTAAGGGTGTATATAAATCAGCTACCAAACTCCAGAGACAATGAAATCATCCTTTATGGTGTGTGCATTCTGTCCTGGGGAATCTTAAAAGATGGCAAAGAACTTCATTTCATCCATATAAGCAGATGAACTCATTTCACCTCCATTTAGCATTTAAATGTATCTTCCCTATTAAGGTTCTTTGGGGTGATCAAAGTAAACCTACAGCTAGAAGGGAGGATTCTGAGTCCAGTCAGCAGGGTCAAGCAGGCTACATACAGCTGTAGACAAATACAAGGTCATGTGTTGACTGCTATGACAGCAGGGGTTTCCACATGCACACTTGAGGGCAAGTCTAGATAGGACCTGGCTGGTAAGTCTGTCACAGCCCAATTCAGTGCTCAGCAACGCAAGCTCACTTAGGCTGAGAACCAGAGTGTTGTGAACACAAACAAGGACCACCTGCAACTAACTGCCCTGTGACTGAAAACTATCTCACCTTCTTCACTTTGGAATATTTAAGGACCAAGAATCTAAGGTTTATACAGGCAGGCATGTATGCCTCCATCCACAAGAGCACAAGTATTTGTAGGTTAAGACTCAGTCATCCACTTTTAATAGCATCACATCGAAGAATTTGCTGTTGTGCCAACAGGACAGAACAGAGCGAAGATTTGGGGGTTTCATTTCCTGCACAGATGGCCAAAAATGCCATCGGTTTTGAGAAAACACCTGGTTTTCAAAGGCATTTTCATATTGAAACACCAAACTGGCTAGATCCAAAAATTAACATTTTTTTCTATGAAACCAAATACTCTATTAAATGTAGTGTTATTCCAAAATTCAGACCAAAGGTGAAGTAATGGCTATAGGCAAAACCCCTGGGACTCACAAAACAGCTATGCATCTGCCTCCTTGCTTTTCTAGTAGATGAGATGGAACTAAACAGACACGTGGCCTACTCCAGGAGCACTTCAAAATATCAGTTCAATTCTTATTGTCTAGAACTTGAGAAACTGTCTTTACTCTTGTGAGTTTAGAGGTATCTATATTTTTGTATACATGTCCATGTATAGGTATGCATTCTCATGGGTTCCCCGTGTTGGGCCAGAGGTCAGCATATCTGGCACAATCAGTATCTACCTTATTTTTTGAGACAAGCTCTCAAAATGAACCTGAGGCTCACAAATTCAGGTAGACTAGTTGGCCAACCATCTCAGGGATTCTCCTGTCTCTGCCTTCCCAAGTGCTGGGATGACAGATATGCACTCCCCCCCCCCTTTAAAATGAGTGGTAGGGATCTGAACTCAGGTCATCCTGCTTGCAAGCCACACACTTTACTGACTGACCTACCACCCCCAGACCCTGTTTGAGATAGGGTCTCATGCAGCCCAGGCTGAGCTCAAACTCAATCAATATGGAGCAATGATTCTGAGCTTGGGATCTTCCTTCATCCACCTCCTCAAATGCTGGGATTATACAGGACTGTATCACCTCACGTTTTACTCTTTTGACTTAAATTTTTATTCTTTGACAACCTATTTATGTGTTTTAATCATATTCACCCCATTATCTTCATCTCCCTCCCAATGAACCTTCTCTTTCCAATAACCTCCAGTCTATCTTGTATGCATGTGTCCCACTGAGTTTAATTCGGTTGCTTATATGAGTATGGGTGGGTGGTGGGCAACTTACCAGTGGCCACACCACACAAGAAAACGACTCCCCCTTTCCTAGCAGCCTTCTTGACTTTATCATTCATGAAGTAGGATGAGTGGACTACCCACCAAACCAGTACAGAAAAGTCAACAGCAGTGTCTTACAGAAAGTCTGAGTTTCAGCACTGTTTAAAATGCCACTCTAAAATGCCACTGCTAGTCTAACCACTAGGGGACTAACAGAACCAAACCAATATACACAAACCTACATTTCCTTGAGTATCTATTCATCTTGTACTCACATCCTGGCCCCAATGAGCCGGTTAGATATTGAACTGTCACCATCTATTCTAATCCTAGTTTCCCACCTGTTATGTTGGACAACTTTTACCATGGTTTTCAAAATTTGGTTAAAATCAAACTGCATCTTGTTTTCTGTAACTGCAACCCAAAGATAAAACTCCCTCCTCACCAGTCAGAGATGTGGTTATCAAAGAACTGTAAATAAGCAGGCAATACTGCCACCCAGTGACCTGTCAGCTCTTAGCAGAGGAACACTCGGCACCAACATCACAGAATTTGCCTGGTCTCTGTCTCTAGATTCCAAGCCCTCAAACTCCACAGATGAACACAGTCATGAGGGTCAGCATCAGATGGTGCCCAGCAGTGACCTGCTCAGGCAGAAGAGGGCTGCTGGCACATGTAGGAAGGTAAAACAGCCTGCCTATTCTAGAAACAGCTCACTTCTAACCCAACAGTATCAAATTTCAGGACAAATATAAGTTTTCACTGATAGGAATCCTGCCTTAATTAAAATTTAAAGGAAAGCAAGAAAAAAAAAATCTTTCATTTCCATATGTACAGGATTACAGATACTTTAGAAAGTTCAAAACACTTATGTTTTATTGAAAATAACAAAATACAGAAAAACCAGATTCTCATTCTTAAAGTAAAATGGACAGCATCATCCAGAACATTCTTAGTACTGTACCATTCTTGTCACTATTAAAGTCAAGGTCCAGATGCAGAGCAGCAAATGAACCTGCTAGTTAATGTTCCCCTGTGGTTATTCGAAGTCCTGTCCTACTTGTTCTTAAATTTTACATTTTTATCTTTTCAAGAATGAGCAGTTTTTAACCGATTTAAATTATGAGAACTGGATTCTCATATTATTTCTTCATATTAAGAACAACAGAAAAAAAAAAAAAAACCAAAAAAAAAAAAACAAAACAACCAACCCCCAAACCAAGAACCCAAAAAGAAACAAAACCACCCCCCTCAACTCAAACTCAGAGAAACACACATTTGTTCAATGAAGCTCACCTGCTTTAGATAATTGCTGACCTTAACACATTAGCTTACTGAGCCAATGTCTGATCCATGCTTCAAAACTATGTAAGACGAAAAGACCTGTTAATTTCTTAGGAAAACCTTAAGGCAAAGCAAAAGCCTTATGCTAGAAAAGAAAACAGAACGCAGAGGCATCGGGGCTGTGGAGACAGTCAGATGAGTCAGCACCACAAGGATGAAGACGATTTTTGTACAAACATGTGCAAGAAGATAAAGTCCAAAAAGGAGCATGAACATCAACTTTCCTGCAGAAATAAGGATTATGTCAGATAAAGACTCCTGAAAAGTCTGTTTGCATCTTCGTTAAAAGCCACCTCTGTTCTCCAGTGGTTACCAAATGCATCAAAGCAGTTTCGGGCCTTTGAGAGGAGGCAGTCCTGGTATTCTGTGCCCTTTGGAAAGCTGCCACTTCCTTCCCACTCACACTGGCTAGCTAACTCCAAACTCTTGTGCAGTCCCTGCATGCTTCTAAATTGTACTAAACTTCTTAGCAGAGAGGTTTCTTTAAGGCTATAAACTTTGCAAGTTGGTCCCATTAAACAAGGCAGGAGTTTTCAAATGACATGAGTCAAACCTTGCACATTTCAACAGAAGACCGATTTCATTCACCTCTGAGTCTGAGATGAAGAAACAATTAGCTGGTTTCCAACTGGTTTCAACACTGGTTTGAAGCTTGAGTAATTTTATTGTGTAGACATAAATATTTTGTTTAAATATTAAACATTAAACCTTTTCCTGACATCCAGACAGAAATAGAGAGAGCAAGAACAATAGGCGAGAGAAGAGACAGTCTACTGAACAGACTTGTGACTCCTATGCCATCCACAGGAGGGATTTCAGCATGGGTTGCAAAAATGCCTGGAAGCTAGTTTCTAAAAATTCACCTCTACTTGGCATAAATCTTTCTTTTTTCCCCTACAAAGGGAGAAGAAACTCAGACAACGAAGACTGAACTGAGGTGTTCTGCTGTTGAAAAGGGCCAGCACACTCACCCCAGCTTACACAGACTGCTCTACAGCGCTGAAGGATTGCCAAGCCTTCAATTACAGGACCTGCCATGCTGAAGAGCTCTTCCTGAGAAATTAAAAACTTTAACCCTGGTTATTCCCAATGAACACCTTGAGCCTGGTTCGGGTACTAAAAGACTAAAGATATCCTGTTGGCAGGAGGCCATCTTCCATTAACTTCTAGGCTTATTGTACAACAGCTTAAGCACCAGACAATGAGCTATTTCAGTAACTCTCCTTAAGATGCTTGCCCGTTTATTCTCAGCTAATTCATTGTTTTCAAAACCAACATTAAAAAAACTCAACTTGCTAATAGACATACAACCTTCCCTTTTTAAACTCTAGAAGCTTTCAATGCTGGGTTTAGCTGACACTGCATGTCCTCAGGATTCATGAAGATACTTCTCTCACAGGCAGTTTACAGAAGGGTTCCCTCACACTAATAGTCAATTACTTAGTTAATTGAGGTGTAAACGTTCCTGACCAACGGAGCTCATCAGTCACTAAAGGAGACCAGGCTACTTACTGCTGGAGGAATACCGGCTACACCGACCTGACGCCAACACTACTTGCCTTGCCTGGTCAGCTGCTCCGCAAGAGACCGAACCATTCCTTTCTGCCCTCCCGCTCCCCAAGCCCAGTTCCCACTGCGAGCTCATACAGGACTCAGCTGGCAGGGTGCAGTGGCAATTAGGAGCATTCCTCTTTATAATCATCTTAAGAATGAATGGCTTCAGCAGTGTGACAGATGGTCACCATAACACATCCAGCGTCTATGGTTGTCTTTAAAGAGACTGTAACATTTCTTGGATAAGCCTGCTAGAAAACTGCATTTCCCTTGAGATAAGCTTCCTTGGCAAAAAGTTGAATTCAATAAATGGCTACCCACAATGACATTCCCACCCCAAATCACAGGTGGAGATATTACACCCGTTTCATAAAACTTTCAGGTCCCTCTACTATACAGGCAGGCTATTACTGAACACAGGAGCCTTCTAGAACTTGCCAAGCTGGAGCAGAAACTGGTCTCTAGAGCTCCATCTCTTCCTCTGTGTTAGCAGCGGTCTCCAGACTATGGTAAAGTGGCGTGTCTGTGTGCTGGGGCTCCAGCAGCAGTTCAGTTCTCTGTGGAAAGGCAGTGCTGGCAGCTGCACACTTCCTTTGGCTCTCTCCTGCGTAGTTCTTAGGGTTACATGATGGCTTTGGTTTCTCAGGAAGGAGTTCAGGGAGAGGTTTCCAGAGCACAAGCTCCATAGAAGGTCGGCTCCTGGGATGTAAAAATACAGATTTCAATAAAAACAAAAACAAAAAACCTTTAGGACATGCAAATCTGTCAACAAACTCCTGTTCACTACTTAAGACCTTCCAATTAAGAGCTAATGGTCCACATATTGCCAGTCTGCTGTTCTTTTATATCTCTACCCACTTAATTACTGCCAGTTTCACTGATATTTTGATCTTGATGTCTCATCAGTTCTCATTATATAAATTTTAATCTTTTAATTAAAAAATAAGTGCTCACTTCAGCAGCAGATACACTAAACTTGGAATGATATAGATTAGCATGGCCACTGTACAAGGATATACAAATTCATGAAGCTATCCATGTTTTGTTTTAAAAGAGAGCTAGAGCCGGGTGGTAGTGGCACCTTTAATCCCAGCCCTCGGGAGGGAGAGGCAGAGGCAGGTGGCGGATCTCTGTGAGTTCGAGGCCAGACTGGTTTCCAAAGCGAGTTCCAGGAAAGGCACAAAGCTACAGAGAAACCCTGTCTTGAAAAACAAAACAAAACAACAACAACAAAAAAGAGCTAGAGATATTTAGAATTCAAACTGGACTTAAAAAAAAAAATGATGCGCACATGTGTCTGTGTCTGTATGGGGATGTGAAAATGTGTGCAGTGGGTGCCCGAGCCCTGGAGCTGAAATTACAGGCAGCATGAGCATCTGATGTGGGTGTCAGGAATCAAACTCTAGTCCTCTGCAAGAGCAGTATGTCCTTTAAGGTTGAGCATTATTCATTCCCAGGTCCTCAAATACAGGGTTTCACACATAATTCTTTTTTCTGGGAAGTGCTGGAGATTGAAGTCAGGACTCACACATGTGTAAGTGCTCCACTTCTTAGTGATCTCACCAGCCCTATTTGTATGTTAAACCATGAACAGCAGCACTGTAAACATCCAGGGGAAACCAGGGCCCCTGAGCCAGGAGTAATGGTGCATGCCTTTAATTCCAGGACTCAGGCGATAGAGGCAGGCAGACTTCTGTGAGTTCAAGGCCAGCCAGGTCTACAGATTGAGTTCTAAGATAGCCAGGGCTATATACAGAGACGTGTCTCAAACAACAAAAAAGGAAGGAAGGAAGGAAGGAAGGAAGGAAGGAAGGAAGGAAGGAAACAACTAGGTCCCCAGATTTAATTTAAAGCTACAATTTGAAGTAGGGGTGCTGGAACTAAGGCCCCATCTATACTGAGGACCACTGAGTTACATCACTAGCTATAATGATGCATACACACAGACATGTTTTTAATGAGCAGATGTGGATGACTAGTTTTTTTGTTTTGACTTGTGGTACTGAGTCTCATATAAGCTGAGCAGTTGCAGTACTACACTATTTGCCTAGCGCTGTGGGTGACTGTTGTATATTAAATCATGATAAATAAAATGAAATCCTGGACCAGCACATTAATTTTGGATGCCTTTTGTTTCATATAGTTATGAAGTAGAATGCTTTGCAGTTAAACAATTACACTAGATATGCATAATCATGTATTTTCCCAACCACAGCTGGGATAGTGCCTGTAATCCCAGCACTTGGGTGGTGCAGGCAGGAGGGCCAGAAGTTTTAGGCTAGCCTGGGCTACATGAGAATCCATTTCATCTCCAAAGTAAAAAAAAAAAGTTCCTTACCCTTGGTATAGGGAAATCTTCTGGACCCAGAAGTAAATAAGGGGAAAAAAAAATTACAATGAAGAATATTCTCAAAGGCCCAGTTCTGGCAAGCTACTAAGAGCAGCAAACACTATTTTGAGCAGGAGGGCAATGTGACCTGCATACACAGTGGCTACACTATTTACACGCCCTCAGGGCTGAGTAGTTAATTATAAACTTAAGCTGGGGCCTGACTGAAAGCTTTCTGGATCTCCCAAGCAGTAGCTGAACTGATCCCACTCCACCTCTGGCCAGCACTATTGAGGTCTGGGTCCCGGGAGCCCTTTGGCCGTCCTGTTTCCTCCCTGAACCTCTCCCCTTAGTCACTACTCGGCCTGTCTTTTTTTAACATCCCACTCCCCAAAACAAAATGAGCTAAATGCTCTAAAATGGCCCCAAAAGGCTGTGCTATGGTTTGTGGGCTTTGGGATAACTACGTCAATTGTTACTCATTCGACACATCATTTTCTGTTTCTCAGGTCTCCATGCTACGTCTGAGTAACTAAAAGGAAAAGATAAGGGGTTGGAGAGATGGCTCAGAGTTTAAGAGCACTGGCTGCTCTTTCAAGGGACCTGGGTCCATTCCCAGCACCCACATGGCAGCTCACAACTGTAACTCCAGTTTCAGGGGATCTAACACCATCACACCAATGCACATACAATTAAATTAAATAAAAACAAAACAAACAAACAAACAAAAACAAACCAGAGGTTTTCAAAATGTGGTTTCTATTCCTCCTTAAGAATTTAAGAGATGGGCTTCTGACACAGACCCTTTCCCAGCTAGTGGACCAGTTAAGTGGTGTAGGAGCCCACAGAGGTTTCCTAGTGAGATATGAGCTTGTTTTACACAGCTGGGCTGCATAAGGGGATGAACTGACCACGTGTGTGGTTACCAGGTGTTTGGAAGGGTCTGCACTTGGCTGAGCTAGGGGGAGGTCTTTTGCACCACCCCTTGGCATTCCTTTAAAAAGCCCTTTAGAAGAGACAGAAGGGGCTGGTAGATAAGGATCCAGACCCTCCCCGGGGCTATCCTGTGTTTTATCTGTCTCTCTCGCCTCTATATTTCTATCTAAATCTCTTATCCCTCACTCCTCAAAAGTACCCTGGGGGAAGGTGGTGGTGGGTCCCCCACAAAGGGGAAATGTTATGCATCATACTTACATGGACTCAATCATCTTCTTTGTGAAGACTTCATCAAATTCCCTCTTCAAACCCGTTTTCATGGTATCAGAAAGGACAAGACTTGGGAGGTGGCTAACATTCCTGTCACTTTCAACCTCTTCATCTTCGTCAATTATCCTAAATAAATTAATGAAGCAGAAGCAGAGAAAGAAAAAGAATTAGTCAAATTTGTTCATTTGAATGAACAAAGTTTCAGACTCAGAGAGTAAAGTCACAGGCGCCATTGTAAGAGACCAAGCAAGGTATACCTCAGAGCACAGTGACCAGGAGGCCACTTTTCTCCTCCTGGGGGGAAGAGCTATGCAGTGATCACATAACAGAAACCTTTTGGAATGTGTCCTGGAGAACTGACCCCGACGTTGTCAGTAAAATGCTGAGTTGAGCTGTAAGAGCTCGCTTTACCACTTCCAAGTACTTTTCACACCCTCATCTCTAGAGTCACCCGATGACCTCCCGACCAGCTTAAGAGAGCTGTGACAGGGGGCAGCAGCAAGCCTTGCAACACATCCTCAGTACCTGTCCTCGATCTCCTGCAGCCGCCGGCGGGCAACCTCACACTGTGGTTCTGCAGCCGTCTGATCCATCTCTTCACAGACAGCATCTAGCATGCTGGGCACAGGAAGGCCACCGGGACACGCGTTTACCCCATGACCGTCTATCCCCTGGTGTGTGTCAAGAACCCATTCGTTAGCAACTGCAGAGAATTCAGCTTCAGTCAATCGCTTCTTTCTTATTGGACACCTAGAAGGAGGAAGTAGAAAGCAGTAGGAAGAAAGGGAAGGAGAAAAAATTAAAACCCCCATTACAGAGGAAATTTAAGTCGTTTCTCTAGTCCATTAAAATCATTCTTTTTTCTTGAGACAAAGTCTCACTACGTATCCTTAGTTGGCTTCATTCAGAGTTCTGCCTGCCTCTGCCTAGAGTGCTGGGATTAAGGATACATGTTACCATGCCCAGCTCAAATTTATTTGTTTTAAAAAGATCTATTTATTTTACATTTGAGTGTTCTGCCTGCATGTATGTGTACCACGTGTGTGCCTGTGGAGGTCAGAAGAGGTCTCAAATCCCCCGGAACTGGAGTTATGGGCATCTGTGAGAGACCATGTGGGTGTCTGGAATTGGATCTGAGGGTCCTCTGCAAGAACAAGTGCTTTTAACTGCTGAACCATCTCTCCAGCCCAATTTTATTATTATTATTATTATTTTGGAGACAGGGTTTCTCTTTGTAGCTTTGAGCCTTTCCTGGAACTCACTTGGTAGCCCAGGCTGGCCTTGAACTCAGAGATCCCCTGGCTGGGGTTAAAGGCGTGCGCCACCACCGCCTGTTTTTTTTTAAATTTATTTATTATGTATATATACAGTGTTCCCCTGCATGTATGCTTGCACTGTAGGCCAGAAGAAGCCACCAGATATCATCATAGAATATTATAGATGGTTGTGAGGCGCTATGCTATGTGGTTGCTGGGAATTGAACTCAGGACCTCTGGAAGAGCAAACCATGCTCTTAACCATCTCTCCAGCCCTTATTATTCTTTTGAAATCAAATTCTTAAATACAAACATCTCTAGTTGTTTCTACAGCTAGAACATCATGTCTTTTTCCCTCATAGCTTCCCTGAGAAATTTTCTTCTATTTTTTTAACCAATTTATGCAGCACCTCCAAGAAGACTTTAACCTTTTAGATTAAAGGAAAAGATCTGTAGGAAAGATCAAGTGGGAAGCAAAGCAATAAAAGACCAAGTAGAGCTGGAGAGGTGACTCAGCAGTCAAGAGTACTGGCTGCTCTTCCAGAGGACACAGGTTCATGTCCCAGTAGCCACAAATGTCTGTAATTCCAGTCCAGGGAATTCTACACTGTCCTGGCACATACCTGGTCAGTGCACAGACACACACACTGGCAGAACACCACACAGCAAAAAGACAAAGCAGCAAGTCTGCCCCAGCTGCATGCTGTCACTGCTGCATCACATTATCCCCTGACAAGTGTCTGGCTATCACCCCGTATCTCCTTACAGCAAACAACACCTATCTACTAAAGTAAGCTTCAAGTACCACAAGAACAGGCCATTAGTACAAACCTCTTGTCTTTGGCTAGCTGTCCTGACTAATAATGGAATCTGCCTTTCTCCTAGTATAACACACCCCATGTGCTTCCTAGATATATTAGTACTTAAGAGAGACTTGAGAATTCAAACCCAGCTTCTTCCTTTTGGAGATACTTGGCAAATAGGGGCAAGAAATGGTCAACTGACCTTCCAAAGTGTCTGTGCAAAGGAAAGCTTTGTTGAGGAGTAGAGCCAGAGACCCTGAGTTCGGCCTCTATGACTTTAGAGAGAAGTTAACTGCTAACACTTACCACGAGCTCCTGTGTCTCAGGACTACAATGTGCACACTGCTGGCTAACAGCAGAAAGCAGCAAGGAAGACAGCTGGCTGCCCTGCTTTCCTTTTGAACAAGTGTCTAGACCACAGGCTCTCGACTGCATGGCAGCAGTGGGTACAGCATCAGGACTAGATCACAGCCATGTAACCAAAACGCCCATTCTTTATTCCCACTTCAGATTCTCTAAACTGACCGTCAAAGAAAATGAATGAACATGTTCATAAGGGAAGAATTTAATGGGTCAAAGGAAATGAACACGTTTATAAGGGAAAATTTTAATCCATATTTACACTGTGAAAATCAATTATTAAAGTTTCTGGAATATAAAATCTGAGAATAATGCCCTCTTAAACCTGTATTTATTTAAAAGAAATCAGAATCCACTATATGTTTGCTTTAGAATTTTACCTCATTAGAAAGTACTAGAAATATCTAGGAGGATCTGAGTTTAGGGCCAGAATCAGCCATACAGAAGTTCTATTAGGACAGCCTGAGTTACATGAAATTCTATCAAAAAAAAAAAAAAAAAAAAAAAAAAAAAAAGCTTTAAACTGGGTGTGGTGATGCATGCCTGTGAAACACCAGCTAAGGAAAAGTATAAATCGAGAGAGAAGGGGCAATATCCCAGAGCACCTAAAAATCCATCTATGAAGCATTCTTTGATTTTTGGGTTATTTCATGCCTGTAGGTTTACCTTGCTAATAACTGAAGAGCAATAGTGACTAAATGCAAAGAAACCGTGAATTAAAAGGCTCCTAGGAGCGGAGAGACGGCTCATCAGTTAAGAGCCTCCTGCACCGCTTTTGCAGGACCCAAGTTCAATTCCCAGCACCCACATCAGGTGGCTCATAACACCCAACTCCAGTTCCAGGGGACCCAACACCTTCTGGGCTCTGACCATTAGTATACATGTGTGAATGCCTGTTAGAGCCGGGTGGTGGTGGCGCACGCCTTTAATCCCAGCACTTGGGAGGCAGAGCCAGGCGGATCTCTGTGAGTTCAAGGTCAGCCTGGTCCACAGAGTGAGTTCCAGGACAGACTTCAAAGCTACACAGAGAAACCCTGTCTGGGAAACAAACACAAAAAACAAAACCCAAAAACAATATAAAAACCCAAAAACCAAAACGGAATTATTTTAAAGAAATGCTTCTAGATAGTGAGAACAATAAGGTGGCAAGCTCAGCCATGTACAACTGGGCATATATCCAAATGTCTAAGCCAATGCCTTTAAGGCCTCAATCTCTCCATTCACAAATCAAAGGTAGTTAACTTTTTAAAACAATAGCTTACACCACTACCACCCCACCCCTGCTCCCAGGGTTCCTCTGTGTAGTCCTGGCTGTCCTGGAACTCGCTCTGTATACCAGGCTGGTCTTGAACTCAGAAATCTGCCTGCCTTTGCCTCCCGGGCACTGGGATTAAAGGTGTGTGCTGCCATACCTGGCTTAGTTTCTACACTTTAAGCAAACACTAAAATCAATAATTCAACACTCTAGAGCACTACAAAAGACAAAAGGAGCTAGGGCGGTGGCGGCGCCCGCCTTTAATCCCAGCACTCAGGAGGCAGAGGCCAGCCTGGTCTACAGAGTGAGATCTAGGAAAGGCGCAAAGCTACACAGAGAAACCCTGTCTCGATAAACAAAAGACAAAAAAGGTTCTTGTGTTTTCTAATGGCAACCCTAAGGCAAACCCCCACCCCCCCATCTAGGTAGGTGTTTTTAATTTAAGGCAATTCTTTGAACTGGGGTAAACAGCTGGTGAGAAGAGTGCTTGTCATGAAAAGTATGAAGACCTGGGTTCAATCCCCAGAACCAACATTAAAAAAGCCAAGAATGGTGACTCGTAATACTAGCAGCAGAGAGGCAGTGATAGAATATCCCTGGGCTCTGCTGGACCACCTCACCTCAGCTTACATAGTGAACTCCAAGCCAGTGAGAAACCTTGCCTCAAAAACCAGGTGGGCAGCTGGGAGATGGCGCAGTGGATAAAAGCACAAGCTGGCCAGAATGAAAAAGAGGATACTTGTAAATGACAGGCAGGCATAGTAGCCCACTGTAATTATAGGGCTCAGGAGGAGACAGGGGATTCACAGAGCAAGTTAAAATGCAAGTTCTGGGATCATCAAGTGAGATACCTTGCCTCAAAATATAACAGGAAGAGCGACTGAGGAAGATTCCTAATGTCAACTTTTGGTCTCCACATAAACTTGACAGCATAGTGAGACTCTGCCTCAAAACAAAGACCATGGATGATACTTAAAGGACATCCAAGATTGACTTCTGCTTCCCCTCTCCCAAGCCTACCTTCACCCACCCAGTCACAAAACATAAGGTACCCTGCAAGCATTGCATCAACATTTGCCAATTCAAAGTTTCTTTTAATTCTTTTTAAGCCAGGGTCTCCTATATCCCATGCTGGCCGCAAGTTAGTATGTTACTGAGGAAGGCTCTGAACGTCTGATCCTCCTGCCTCCACCTTCCTCCAAAAGCTGAGATTACCGGCTTTTGTTTGTTTTGCAGAGTCCAGGGCTGGCTGGGATTACTGGAGTGAGGCACCATTCTCAGAACCAGCTTCCAAATGCTGTCCTCTACCTTCCACATACCCACGATAGCATTTGTGTATACGGGTAATGAGTAAGAAAAGAAGACAGGTGTCCCGAAGCATGGTAGCATTTAATCTCAACAGGCAGAGGCAAGCAGATCTCTAAATTCAAGGCCAGCCGGCTCTACAGAGTGCGTTCCTGACTAGGCAGCGTTACATAGTGAGGCTGTCTTTTAAAACAAAACAAAAACCAACAGGTAGACCTGGTATGCACTTCTTTGGATTAAGCTATAAGACAGTAAAAGAAAACAAATAACAAAACCCTCACGCATTGCAGTGTGAACAGGTATCTAGCTACAAAAGTCAACACTGAAGCACACAGCCATAAACCGAACTATTTTCCTAAGGAAAAGTAAGAAACAGGTTACAAGGTTACCTCTGTCAATAACAGGAACCCTTTCCAATATATATTCTTTGATTTTCTTTTCTTTTTGTTTTAGGCTGTGTCTATAAAGACACAGTTTAAAATTCAAACAATACATTGGCTACAGAGTGAGTTTCCCGCTACCTGCCTGCCACCCGGTTCCGTCCCCTAAAAGGCAAACAATGTCACTTGTTTAAAGAGATACACATGCTTCACCTTGTTCTCTTAAAATAGGACACCCGCGTTAAAACTAACAGCGATCACAAAGAGGACAAATGGTCCCGAAACTTACTCATCATCCTCCGCCAATCGCTTGTGTTTCTTTCTACAGTGAATGGAAACACTGTTGGAACAAACAAAAACAAATCAGTCAACCAAGGCAGGAACTTAAATTGAAGGCTTCTGCAGCCCGTCCTTCTCGCTCTACTTATCGGCATCTCCCGCCACAAACTGCATATCCATCCCTTCTCTGGCCGTGAGGGACCAGCACCGTTCCCTGATCTCAGTCACGTCTCGCGGAGGACTCCAAACCACCCGACGGGGAAATCTGAAGTTGTCACTCTGTCGGGGCAGTGACAGTTGAGCACTCGCTCCAGGACCCATTTCTGTCCCCACACTGCCGACCAGGAACCGCCGTGTCCCCGAGGCTCTCAAAGTTGTCCGGGCCGGCGGCCGCGCGTGCAGAGGGAGCGGCCAGGCCGAAGGGACCCCTCGGTGGGTCGCCGGCCGTGCGACCCGGGACTCACGGTTAACGTCCCGCGGGCTTAACGGGCCCGCCCCACCTGCTCCTCACCGTCCGCGCGCTGCTCTCCCGCCGGGGCTGCTGGGCGCAAGGCGGGCGCCCGGCCGCGGGTCCGGGTCCGGGCCGGTGGCTCCTGGCGGGAAGGCCCGGCCCGCGAAGGCCGGCGGCGGCTGCAGGAAGTCCGCGCTGCCGCTCAGAGGGAGGCCGCTGAAGGGCCGGCCGAGCGCCGCCATGGCTGGAGACAAGGCTGCGTCCGACGCCCCAGTCGCGAGTGTATCCCCAGCTCCCGCAGTGGCGGCCACCGCCGCTGCCCACGAGAACCCGCCTCCGAGCCCGCTTCGACCCCCACGTCACGCCTTCTAGAACCCTCCACTCCGGACCGCCCAGAGACACGTCGGGATTTGTTGTGTATAGAGGGCCGCTGTCGCGAGGCATGCCGGGAGTTGTGGTCCTGGAGGACTACAAGCAAGATGGCTGGCGGTGTACCCGGCCAATCGCGGGAGAGCGTGTCGCCCTCACAGGTCCCTAGGCTGACCGAATCCCAGTTCCCGATACAGAACACTGAGCTGGGCGTGGAGGCTCATGACTGTCTTCCCAACTCTTATATGGTGGAGACAGGATGATCAAAGGTTCGCGGCCAGCCTTTGATTATGTCTCATGGTTTAGCCCAGCCTGGTCTACATGAGATTCTGTCCCTTCCCCCACCCCTCCCAAAAAGATTATATGCCTCTGTTTCTTCTGTAATAAAACAGGATAATGAAAATGTTTTCAGAGTTGAAGTGAGAAGTTAATGAATTTAAAAAAATCTAGAGGTGGAGTGGCACACGCCTTTAATCCCAACAGTCCCAGGGCAGAGGCAGGAGGATCTCTGTGAGTTCGAGGTCACTCTGGTCTACATAGCCAGTTCCAGGCAGTCTGGGTTACATAGAAAGACCCTGTCTCGGGGTTGGGGATTTAGCTCAGTGGTAGAGCGCTTGCCTAGCAAGCACAAGGCCCTGGGTTCAGTATTCAGCTGAGAGAGAGAGAGAGAGAGAGAGAGAGAGAGAGAGAGAGAGAGAGAGAGAGAGAGAGAGAGAAAAGAGACCTAGTTTCAAAACAAAACAAAAAATGTCTAGGAGTGGGACCTGACAACTGGAATACTATTAAAAAGTTGTTCTTTAACTTCCACCCCCAGGTACATACATTCACTCTCATGCACACATACAATAATAATAAATAGAAAATTAAAAGTCAATAAAAATCTGGGGGTGGGGTGTGGCTCAGTGGTAGGACACATGTACTGTGGAGGGGTCCCAATACAGCTTGACCACACAGCAGCCATGACAGGCTTAGGGGCCTAGACACAGCTTCTGTGACAGGCTTACTGGCAGGCAACACCCAGATCCAGGAAAAGCCTTAAGCCCAGGGATGAGGAAGTACCTGACATCCCAAACATTCCAACCATTAGATAATGCAGCCAGATGTCCTTGAGTCTAGCACACACCTATTTTTGTTTTATAGATAGCCCTAGGCAATTGTCAGTCAATCACTGTCCTAGACCCTGGAAATCCCCTCACCCCAACCTCTGCTATGATAAAAACTCTGCCCCACCTGAGCTCAGGGCTCTCTGCTCTCACCAATGCTTCAGTTAAGAGATCAAGCTCAGAGCTTGAAGAGAATAAAGGCTCTTTGCTTTTTCATGCAGGACTCAGTCTCCGTGGTGGTCTTTTGGGGGCCCCAGTGATCTGAGCATAACAGTACAACACCACAAAAATATAAGTAAAGTAGCTGGATGTGAGGGCACACACCTGCGACCCCAGCAATGGGCAGACTGAGGCAGGAGAATTGTTTGCAGTCAGTCAAAGCTTAGAAAACTGTCTACCACACATGCATACACACTTAATACTATCTTCCATTTCTTTCTGTGTTTTAGCACAAATGAAGTTACTGGATCCCATGGGCAATTAATAAGATCCTCGGGGCTGGAGAGATGGCTCAATGGTTAAGAGCACTGACTGCTCTTCCAGAGGTCCTGAGTTCAATTCCCAACAACCACATGGTGGCTCACAACCATCTGTAATGAAATCTGGTGCCCTCTCCTGGCCTGCAGAGACACATGCAGGCAGAATACTGTATACATAATAAATAAATAAATCTTAATAAAATAATATAAAAACAAAATCCTCACAGAGATTGGTAGAACAACTGGGGGTGGGAGAAAGAAAGTGCATCCTGGCATATCCAACCCTGCTTAACAATGTCTCCTGCTTAGGTTGGACACACAGGGTAGCAGCGTTGGTCAAACCCATTCCTCATTTTTTCTACTTCAAAGAATGATCTAATCTGACTTGCTTATGTCACTGTCAATGACATTGAGCCAAAGCCTATTAAGAAATAGAGTGGACTTAATAAAATCAGTCGGGGGGGGGGGGGGGGGGGGTGGCGGCGGCGGCGGCAGCGCACGCCTTTAATCCCAGCATTCGGAGGCAGAGCCAGGTGGATCTCTATGAGTTCAAAGCCAGGCTGAGCGAGATCCAGGAAAGGCACAAAGTTACACAGAGAAACCCTGTCTCGAAAAACCAAAAAACAAAAATAAAAAATAAAGTCAGTCAGTGTCTTACCCAGGGGATGTTAGTGTCAAGTGATTTGTAGGAAGGTTCACAAAAGCGACTTTGTACAAGCAGGTTGTGGTGGCACAAGCCTGTAGTCCCAGTGTTTGGAAGGAGGAGGCAAGAAGATCTTTGAAATGTAAGGCCAGCCTCAGCTATGAAGGAAATGTAATGGATGTGTGAGACCCTATTTCCAAAAACAAAAGAAAAGCAGCTTTGACTAGAATGAATTGTTAGGAATTGAGGTTAATTCTATAACTGGATATTTGGATTATGTTTTTTCCTTAGAAGATAAGTGTGGTGATATTTTGAACAAATAAAGTTTACCTGAAGATCAGAGGACAGAGCTAGCCACAGAGTTAATTCACATAGAGGTCAGGCTGTGGTGGCACACACCTTTAATCCTAGCACCCAGGAGGCAGAGGCAGAAGTCCATCTGGATCTCTATGAGTTCAAGGCCACACTGGGCTACACAAGATTAATCCAGTCTAAAAGAGAAACACAGCCAGGCAGTGGTGGCACACACCTTTAATTCTAGCACTTGGGATCACACACCTTTAATTCCAGCACTAGGAAGGTTGAAACAGGAAATGATATGGCTGGGCAGAGAAAGGAATATAAGGTGGGAGGAGACAGAAACTCATGTTCTGTCAGGATGAGGAGTTGGTGAGGTAAGAGGTGGTGGCTAGTGCTGCTTCTCTGATCTTTCAGCTTTCACCCTGATATCTGGCTCCTGTTTTTAATTATAAGACCATTTAGGACTCATGCAACAGTGACCTTTGCCCAAATCAACATAAATTTTGCTCACCTGTATAAATGTGATTAATATTCTGTTCATTATAACAGGTCCCCAGACCTTAGCATAACTGACACCATGATGGAAGTACCATTTAGGCATTGGAATTCAGCACATAGGCAGCAACATTTGCCAGAAGGAGAACAAAGATGTATTCCATCAAAATCTGTAGTTCTGAGCAATCTCTAAATGTATTGTCTTAGTTTAGGTCTTTATTTCTGTGAAGAGACACCATGGCCACAGCAACTCTTATTAAAAAAAACATTTACTTGGGGTGGCTTGCTTACAGTTTCAGAGGTTCAGTTCATTATCATCATGATGGGGAACATGGTGGCATGCAGGCAGACATGGTGCTGGAGCTGAGTGTGCCACATCTTGCAGGCAACAGGAAGTCAACTGACTGTTACACAGAGCAAAGAGACCTCAAAGCCCGCCCACATGGTGATACACTTCCTCCCAACAAGGCCGCACCTCCTAACAGTGCCACTTCCTTTGGGGGCCATTTTCTTTCCAACCACCACATCTACTTGTTGATGTAATCTACAGTCTTATTAAATAAGAAACACAGAAACAATGTAAAAGAGAAAGCCGAGAGGTCAGAGCTCAGAGCTAAAATCTCACCCTTCCACCTGCGGTGTCCCAGCTTCCTGAAAGAGAGCTATGTCCTGTCTGTTCGTTTTTTTTTTTTTTGTTTGTTTGTTTTTTTATAGTTTGTTGTTCTGCCTTCTCATTGGTTGTAAACCCAAACACATGACTGCCTCGTCACTGTTTGAATGTACAGCCCCCTAGGTCTTAAAGGCATATGTCTCCAATGCTGGCTGTATCCCTGAACACACAGAGATCTATGGGATTAAAGGCGTGTGCCACCACCGCCACACTCTGTCTATGGCTCTAATAGCTCTGACCCCCGGGGAACTTTATTTATTAACATACAATCAAAATCACATTTCAGTACAATTAGAATACCACCACATCTACTAACCTTGCTTTTTGGCTTCTGTAGTTCTGCTTCTGGCTAACTATTAACTATTATTATGTGAACCCAGGATGTGGTTTCTATGCTTAAAAGCTCACTTGGAGAAAGGCTGGGGGCTACACTGGGATCCCAAACACCCAGTGTAGTTGCTGGCTGGCTAAGAAAACTTTCTGTTGGCTTTCACCTGCGTCTGAGCAGTCTTCTCTGGTGGATACCTCACACCATTCACCTCTACTATTGTGGATGTCAAATGTAAAATGAGGCAATGATAAGCTACAATAGATTGTTTCACTTTTTGTATTTGTTAATTTTTGTCTTATAACCTAAAATTTGGTGTATTTTAGGGAGCCTTCCATGGTCTGCTGAGAAAATTATCTATGCCAAAACTATTGAATTGGACATTTGGTAGATGTCTATTAATTACATTTTATCTCCGATAGACTTTGGTTGCTATTTTTGTAGGAATTGAAACATTTTTAGGAGTACAGAGGTTTGCTTGAATGTGTGTCTGTGCACAACATACTGCCCGGTGCCCATGGAGGCCAAACGAGGGTGTTGAATGGCCTGGAACTGGAGTTACAGGCCGTTATTGTAAGCCGATGTGAGGGTCCTAGGAACTGAACCCAGGTTGTCTGAAAGTGCAGCCAGTACTAACCACAGTTAATACTTCTCAACCACAGAACCATGTCTCCAGCCCTGTAAAGTTTTGCTGTTTCTTTGGTGATTTTTTTTTCTTTTTTCTTTTTTTTCCCTTTTTTTGAGAAAGAGTCACTCTATAGCCCTGGCTGTCCTAGAACAAACTGTAGACCAGGCTAGCTTTGAACTCATATGCATCAACCTGGCTCAAGTGCTTAGATTAAAGGCCCAAGCCACTATGCCAGGCTTTGTTATTGGTTTTTTTTAAAGCAAATGTTGGTCTAACATACTGATAAGATTAGGATAAGATTGGAGTCACTATTAATGTATCAATCCTCTGATTTTCAGTAGTTTTTCTGTTTTTATTATTTAATATTTTGGTGTTTTTTCTTGTATAAAGCGCGCTCTCTCTCTGTATGATATATATATTTGCTTTTGTTTTTTTTTATATTTATTTATTGTATATACAGTGTTCTGTCTGCATGTATGCTTGCAGGTCAGAAGAGGGCACCAGATCTCATTATAGATGGTTGTGAGCCACCATGTGGTGCTGGGAATTGAACTCAGGACCTCTGGAAGAGCAGCCAGTGCTCTTAACTTCTGAGCGATCTCTCCAGCCCCCATGATATATTTTTTAAAGATAGGATCTTACTATGTAGCCCGATTGTCCTAGAATACACTATGTAGGCCAGACTGGACTTGAACTGACAGAGATCTGTCTGTATCTACCTCCTGAGTTCAGGGATTAAAGATATGTGCCAATGCACTGAAATAATCTACTCAAGAAATATACAGACAACCAATTAAGCGATTAAAAGTGCATGAGTCCTGTACTAGACAGCGCCTAAGAGGGGGCTCATGCCTCAAAGTTTCTTGGTGCAGAAGGTCAGGGGTACAGGGGTTTTAAAGGAAAAATCCACCAAAATCATCATTTACAAAAATTAGTTGAAGGTCAGAGTAACCTTGAGTCATTGGTTTCTGGCAGAACATAGCAATTATTTTAGATATAGCATGATAATTATTTTTGACATACCTTCAGGTATTACACATTATAAGTTTGTATGAGCCTTAATTATTTGGTGAATACGAATGGACCCTGGTAAAATACTTGGAATATCCAATGTGAGGTAAAGACAGACATTGTGAGGAAGAGAGCTAAGCAAACATCAATAGAATCAGGACGAGATGGCATTACCTCAGTCACCTCAACACCTAGCCTGTTGTATCTTGTTGATGGCTTGCTCACTGTGTTAATATGTACAGAACATCTTTATCTCAAACATCCTCTCTTTATCCCAGAATACTGAGGCAAGTAGTTTTGAACACTCATACCCCACCTAAGTATTCTTCAAGACATGGCATTACCCTTTCAACAATAAAGCCATACTTCATATTAAGTTAGGAGGGGGCTGACAGCTGGGAGACAGGAGGAGGGAGACTCAAGGCAGAAGATGGGGAGGATAGATGTAGGCTACAGGGGATCCACTCCTAGATTTCTGGGCATCTGCCCTCATCCGACTACAAAGGGAACAGTGAATGGCTCTGGCAGTTTTTGGTAAATCAGTATTTATTCATCACACTCTAAACACACAAATCTCTCTTCAGGCAGATATACAGAGAGGGCAAGTATCTGTCACAAATGCCACCCTGGAGTCCTAGTTCTCAGGAAACTCGGTCCATGAGCTGAGTAAGAATTGCAGATTCCTCCTGCCACCACTGTGCTTGTTATTGGTTCACAGTGTGGGAAAGCTCCAGGCTGTGGTGGGCAGGGGGATGGAGAAGTCCCTTGTTGTCCAGAAGTGTCACCCCTGCTGAGAAGGGCCTCATGGCCTAGGCTCAGGACTTGTCTGATGGGCTGGCAGTATCCGTGATCTGTCCTTCCTCCAATGAAGAACTCTGAGAGTCATTCCCAGTCAGCTCCTGGGGGTCAGCCATGGGGGCTGGGACAAGCCAGCCCTCAGCTGGGAAGGCAAAGCCAGCTTGGTTGGCCAGGCTGTAGAAGGTCTGCACCATGGCACTCAGAGACCCTGAGAGCTGTGTGAGCTTAGAGAGTTGCTCCCGGGTGAGCAGGGAACGACACTGCTGGGCTTGCAGCTGAACTATGTCTCCACAAACAGCCTCAGACATTGCCCGAAGAGAGAGCACCAGGCTCTTTCGAAGTGGTGGTGGACTTGTGTGCTGAGGTTCTGGGCAGCGGGCTAATCCTCCTTGGTGGCCATTGGCTTCTGCCTCTGTGTTCTTGGCTGGGGTCTTTTGTCTCTTTTCCGAGTGGGAGGTACCCTCATTTCCTATGGAAAACCATGAGCATGATGAGAGAACCACCAGAGAAGTTCCCATCCACCCTTGTTCCAGAACCTTCTCTAGAGCCTTCAGAACCCAGGGGTGGCTGTCTGCTCCTTCCCTCTGTGGCAAGCAGAGCTGAACCTCTTTTCACATCCCTACATGCTCTGAGAAGCCAGCCTCTCTTAGGTGCTCAGAGGCACCCAGCCACCTTCTAGTCCGAGCCTTATGTAAAGCACACGGGGGTTGGCCCTTTGGGGAAAGGAAGTACTTACCCATTTTGACCTGCTTGGAGTCCTTGGAACAGCGTTTCCTCTTCCTGGTGTTTTCCATCATCTGAGCTGAAAATTGATTGTGTGGATAAAGTGAGTGTCAGGAAAAACCTTCAGCTACACACTCCACACAGCTAGCCCACCCTGAACACACAAGAAGCTGAGCATGGCCCCCAAGCACTTGCTGCCCAGCCATTGTCCAGAGCCAGGAAGTCTAGGGACCAGGAAGCCTAATAGCTCTTGGGGCCATGTCAGGAGAACTCCGACCTCCCCACTTGTCACCCTGACCCTAGAAGAGGCAAAACCTACCTGATCCCCCCGTGTGCTCTCTGGAACTGCTCTTTGACTCGCTGGACTTGCCCTCAGTCTCACTTTGCTGTGATCCTAAAGCCAGAGAGAGTTTAGGTGGCAGGCTGCCTTGTCCCCAACAGTCCCTGAGCCTGTGACTGACCCACCAGGTTTATCATTCCTTCTGTGAACTCAGAATTTTCTGCCAGTCCCAAGGGAATTAGGGACTTATGTAAATCTGCTTCAGATGACCACTGTTAAGTCTTGACCTCCCACCCAATCTTACCCCCCCCTCTTGCTTCCTACCAATCCCTGTCAACCCTCTCAGCTCTGTGGCTGTGACACTGCCCTTCCTCCACCCCCATGGGTCTGGCCCCCAACATCTGTGCTTTGTTCGCAGGTCTCACTGCAGTGAGAAGCCAGGTTCTCCCCCTTTTCTCTCAGTTGGTTCTCCTCACCTGAGGTGCTGCTTTCAAAGGTGACCTGTTCATCTGTAGGTGGGTGCAGTGGAGGGCAGGAAGGGTCTGGGTCAGGGCTTCCTGATTCTACACTCATGCTGAAGTGAAAGGCAGAATTTCCTTCTTCCATGAACAGAAAGAATGTGGGTTAGTGTACTTGTCAGGAATCTCTAGAGCAACAGAACTTCCAGAATGAACCTCTCTCTACATATAGAAAGGAAATCCATTAGAATGACTTACAGGCTGTGGTCCTGCTAATCCAGTGATGGCTGCCTGCGAATGTGAGGTCCAAGAATCCAGTAGCTGTTCACTGCTCAAGGCTGGATGTCTCAGGTGCTCCTCAGTATGTGCTGAAATCCCAAACAAGTAGGCTCTGAGCCCAGTGAAGGAAGTGACTCGCTAGCAAGCAGAGGTAAGCATCCAAATAGAGACACTTGCTTCTCCAGAGTTCTTTTATAGGCTTCCAGCAGAAGGTGTGGCCTGGATTAGAGGAGGGGCTTCCACCTCCAAAGATCTGGATTAAAGGTGTGTCTTACCACCTCAGATGAATGAGAAGTCCGACCTTCCCACTTCCCTGATTTAATTAGGGAAAAATCCCTCGCAGGTGTGCCAGCCAGTTTTGGCTTTTATTGAATTGCAGATGCAGTCAAGGTGACAACTCAAATAGCCATGCCAGTTAGCCTGTCAGGTGCCTTTCGTAACACAAGTCCCCTTCTTGGGCAGTGTTCCCTCATTGGCTGTGAAGCTCCCTCAATCCTGTCACTCATGTGGCCTTGCCTAAGGAAGCACCTATTTTTGTTGGACTTGAGTCTCAGATAATGATGAGGTTTTTGTGGTGTCATTACCTGATGACCCAAGATGGATAGCAAAGCCAGAAACCCAGGGGACAGAAAGTCAGTGGTTCACACTCGTTCTTTCTCCTCTTTCCACCGAGAGATAGAGATAGGAAGTGAGAGCCAAGCCTTCTAAGATATGAATCAAATCATCATTCTATTGACAAGTATATGAATGTTCTGTCCAAGAGGATCATCTCCATAGCAGTCCCTTGTATATATGCAAATTGTAGACACATTTTAAATTTCTCATACACTTAGCAATGATACACAGAAGGTTGCAGAAGGATGTTTTAAATATACTGATATGATAATGTAAAAATACAGGGGTGAATATAAATGTCAAATGTCCCCACTCTTTTCTGAAACAGTCTCACAGTGTAGCCTCAGTGGGCCTGGAACTCACTCTCTGAACCAGGCTGGCCTGAAACTCACAGTTTCCTGGGTCTCTGCCTCCTGAGTGGTAGGATTAAAGACCTCCACCAGCACTCCCAGCCCACACTCCCCACATTGAAACAACTGGAGATGATTAGATCCAATGGGAGTGCGTTGAATTAAGTCAGCCACCATGAAGACCTCACTAAATATTGAGGACTGGACACCAAAACTCAAGCAGAAAGGTTGCAGAGGTTGGACAACCACAAACTGAGGCTAGCCTGGGCTACATAGCAGTACACAATTTCAAGAGAAAGGGAGAAAGGAAGGAATTCAGCCAGTGAGTCAAGGGAAGAGGAACACTTCCTCTCAGCTCAGTTCCACCCTCCACAGTGTTCTGGGAGGCCCATGCCCCACATCTTGTGGTGGGGTCTGCCATCTGTGTTCACATTTCTCCAGGAGTTTTTCATCTGATGCCTTTGGTCCTTTAGGCTGAAAACAGATTTTGAATGTCAGTACTTCGACATTCGTCTCTAGACACTTCACAGGCCACGTGTCTGTCTTGTTGCAGAAAATAATTCCCAATCCTCAAACCTGTCCTTTGTATAGTTTGTGGTGTCTACTTGATAACCAACCACGTTCCCCGTCAACCCAGGCAAATTTTAAATGTTTAGGTTTTCGGTAGTGATTGTAGTGTGAACCAGATCTTGCCCCATTAAGTATAGAGATGACTTTAATTTCTCCATGAGATTTGGGCTCCAGTGAAGAAACTTTAGAACCGGAAACCATGAGACCCACCCACACCACTACAGCATTGACCGCAAAGCTTCCTAGAGGTTACACGGTAGTGGTGAATACACACAGATGTTACTGCAGACCATAACTAAGTCGTGGGCCCATCCAGCTGTCTCGAGATGGAAATGCGCAATGAAGATGCGATATGTAGCACAATGAAATCCTTTCCACCCATGAAGAAGAATGACTTCATGTCCTGTTACAAAAAATGGGTGGCGCTGGGGATAATCACATCATGCAAATGAAGCCAGTCCCAGAGAGATAATACCAGGGTTTCTTTTACTGTGTGTGATTGTCTGTCCCTGAGTGTGATTGTCTAGCATTTATTTGATCACTTTAAATCATGCCTAGACCTATGAAGTGTAAGTATTTTGTTGTTTTACAAGAGGTGGTGTTTTTAAACTCCTTTCTAACCATTTATTTGTCCCTATAGATCTGTGCAGTTCCCACCCTTGGTCAGAGAAACTTACTGCAGAGGGTGATGGTCGATGCAGAGTCAATGCCGTTCAAATGCAGAGAAAAGAGACTGCCCAGCTGTGGATGGAACAGTAACACCCACCTCCCTCCTGACAAAGCTCAGGGAACAAGGAAGTGAGGGTGGAAGAATTGTGGGAGCCGGAGGATGGAGAAAAACGCTGTCAGAGGCTGGCTTCTGGGCAGGACATGGCCGATCCACAAATGCACACTCACAGCAGCTGTGGTTTTATGCCCACAAGACCTCCACGAGACCAAGAGAGTTAACAATCCCAGCCTGGGAGCTCGGCCTTGTCACACAACACTTTAATCCCAGCACTGGGAAGCAGAGGCAGGCAGATCTCGGTGTTTTGGAGGCCATCCTGGGCTACATAGCAGGTTCCAGGACAGCCTGGAAATCCAAGTGTCAATTTGTAAAAATCCAGCATGAGGCTGGGGAGATGGCTCAGTGCGTAAGAGCGCTTGTGGCACTTTGAGGATCTGAGTTCTGTTCCCAAGAGGCATGTGGCAGCCTCCAGCCACCTCTAACTCTGGCTCTTCTGGACTCTTTAAGCACCTGCACGTATTGACATACACTCACAGACACACATAAAAATAATAAGAATTAATCTTGAAAAACATTCCAGAATAGAGGAGCGGGACTCCCAGTGCCCAGACTGAGCTGAGGAGCTAATGGAAGTTAACAGCTTGGAGGGGCAGCGTCGTCTTTTTTGGGGAGGGGCAGTGAAGTGGTTGCCTAACCCACACTGGATGACCCCACAGCGATGCGCTGGCTGGACTTAGTGGGTTATCAAAAACCAAACCAGCAAAGTGGGGCTGCAGAGATGGTTAAGAGTGAATGGAGCCCTTCTAGAGGATGAGAATTCAGTTCCCAGCGTTCACATTGGGCAGCTCACGACTACCTGTAACTCCAACACTAGGGATCCTGCACCTTCTTCTGGCCTTGCAAACCCCCTTAACACCCATGACATACACAGGTACATACATAAAAATAAAAGTGAATCTTTTTAAAAAAGATATGAAGTTCAGAGAATGCTAGATATGTGGGGAATGGCAGATGGAGAGAATTAACGAGGGTGGGAATGACGATGATACCTTGTATACCTGAATGAAATTAAGAATTGAAATTAATTTTTAAAAAATTTAAATATTTTTTATTTAAATAAAAAATTATAAAATAAGACTTATAAATTTTTATTTAAATAAATTACAAACAAATATGTGGTGGTATTGTGCTCCCCAAAATGTTGTGCACTCTAATAAACTTATCTGGGGTCAGAGAACAGAACAGCCACAATATTAAACATAGAGGTTAGGCAGTGGTAGCACACACCTTTAATCCTATCACTTGGGAGGCAGAGATCCACCTGGATCTCTGTGAGTTTAAAGCCACACTGGAAACAGCCAAGCATGGTGACTCACACCTTTAATCCCAGGAAGTGAGCCTTTAATCCCAGGAAGTGATGGCAGAAAGCAGAAAAGTATATAAGGCGTGAAAACCAGGAACTAGGGGTTAAGCTCTTAGGTTTTTGAGCAGCACAGTTTGGCTGAGATTCATTCTGGATGAGGACTGAGAGGCTTCCAGTCTGAGGAAACAGGATCAGCTGAGGAATTTGTGAGGCGAGGTGGCTGTGGCTTGTTCTGCTTCTCTGATCATTCAGTGTTCACCCCAATACCTGGCTCCAGGTTTGTTTTTATTAATAAACCTTTCCAAGATTCGTGCTACATAAATAACTTTAAAAAATGTATTCTTTGTGTCTTTTACATCATGCCTCCCCGTCCCACCCATCTCCCTCCCCACCTCAAAATAAAACAAAATAAAATTTAAGAGAAAAAGAGGGGGGAAAAGAAAGAAAAAAGGAATAAGGGGACAATCTCATCGTGGAAGCTGCAGTGTGACATAGTGAGTCACGCAGTGAACCCCTTTCTCCATGTGTTTTTACACGCGGGCGTTTATGGAAAAGAATCATTGGTCTGGTCTCTGCTGCACCATCGACAATGGGCCCTCACTGGGACTCTTCCTGGACTTCCTGTTGCAGCTCTGGGTCCACAGGACTGCCCTGCTTCCTCCCCACCCCCACTGCCATGCTCCAGCAGGTCACAGATGGCCGTCAGTATGATGAGTCTAACGCAGGGGCAGAAGCAAAACAGAGTGTATCAAATCATGGTGCCCACCCTCGAGTCTGGTTTGAGAAATACCCCCCCCCCCACATCAGTTCAGCTGCCCTCTTGCCTGATGACCCAGGGCTTGTCCATGACTGTCACGAGATGAAAGATGAAACCAGGTACATGGAAAATACAATAGTTACGTTAACCCAAATGATTTGAGCCCAAACCAGGTACCTTGGCCCGGAGAGCAGAACTGATTCATCTGACCCAGGCTCTCAGACAGGGCAAAAAGAAAGGCCACCACCATCTACATGGACTGCCAGTACTTTTTACGACTGGGCATGTCCATGGCAGGATCTGTAGAGAAAGAGGACTTCCCACTACTGGGGAAAAGGACATTAAAACATCTTGGCCTCCCAGAGGCTTTTTCGCTTCCTCTACAAATGGCTGTCCTCTCCTCCTGGGGTGCTGACCTGGGTGCCCAACAAAAGGCCCTAAGACCAGTGTGGCCTATAATATTCTGATGACATACCAGGACCCAGTGCTGCCTGGGACTCCATGGTGTAACCAGGAGGAATTAGAAGATGCCGAAGAAGGAATGGACAGCTGGAGCCCGCAGGTTGGTGGAGGACACCAGAGGGGAAGATCATTCTCCTAGAAACAAGTGGCAGGACTCTGGTAACTGACCTTCACCAGGCCACTCAACTGGGGTCCACAAAACATATGAGATGCTCAGACCAAGATAAACCTACACTGGACAGCCTGGTGTAAGATATCTCAGCCAGATGCCAGGTCTGTGCTCAAGTAAATCCAAAACAGAGGATCTTGACCCAGAAAGGGGTCTGTATGAGAAGCCGTCACCCTGGCAAATGCTGGGAAACTGTCTTCACTGAGATCCTGCCTGCCAGGAAAAGACACAAGTACTTGCTAGTTTTATACATACCACAAAATACTTTTTCTGTGTGGGTTGAAGCATTTCCCACCATGATTGAAATGGCTCAAATAGTAGCTAAAAAGCTCCTCCAGAAACTAGTCCCTGATTTGGCCTTCCCCTAGCAATTTGGTCCAACAATGGCCTGGCTTTTATAGCCAAAAATCTCTCAATTTATGGGCTAAAGCTTTAGATATAGATTGAAAACTTCATTTATATATATATATATATATATATATATATATATATATATATATATGTGTGTGTGTGTGTGTGTGTGTGTGTGTGTGTGTGTGTGTGTGTGTGTGTGTGTGTGTGTAAAACATTGTTTTTTAATATATAGACCTCTGAATCTGGCCAGGTAAAAAGAATAAAAGAATAAACAGGATATTAAAAGAAGCTTTAACAATATTCTCATTAGCGTCCACCAAAGGATGGATAGGCCCCCTTCCTTTGCTTTACTTAGGCCTACTGCACCCCATATAGGGAGGGACTTACCCTTTCCCTTATGAGATTATGTTTGGAAGACCTCCTCACTGCTTCCCAGGTTCAGAGAACAGCAGTTGGCAGAACTGTCTAAGCATTCCGTTCTCAAGTCACTGCAGGCCCTCCAGTCCTCCATAAAGGCTAGTCATTGGACTGTCCTAGAGACCCAGCGGACCTCGGAGGCCACCACCAGTTTCCCCTTGTTCCAGTCCAGTGACACCGTCTGGGTCAGGCAGGTAGCCACAGGGGCACTGAAACCAACTTGGAACGGACTTTACCCAGTCATTCTCTGCACGCCAGTGGCTGTGAAGGCAGCTGGCATCACACCATGGATTCACCACACCCAGGTCAAGAGAGTGGAAGCCATGGATGCTGCCAAATGGGCTGTCTTTGAACTGTGGACCCATTGACATTAAGGTTTCACTGGGCCCCTGGGTCTGTCTGCTCCCTGCCCCTCTACCTCCTCCTGAGATTTGCGTTTAGTATGAATACAGGGCTCTGTCCCAACCCCCACTGTCCTCAGGCCTGGATCTGGGAACTAAGAAAACAGATACAGGGAAGAGATCAGCTCTTGTGACTACAGACCAGTAACCCATGTTCATCTTGACCTTTGCTCACTGAAGCCCCCTTTACGTATCTGGTTGTATTGTGGGTGGGGGGACACACACACCATGAGAGTTCATCTTTTGTGATAGGAATATAGATTATAATTCTATGCATGTCCAGTGGCTGGGTCCCACGGTTGCCAGAAACACAGGAGTTTCTGTTACAAAAATTGGGGTTGTAAAAGTGAAGCTTATTAAAAAAATTCCTTTAAAAAAATTCTGGCTTTTGGAAGACCTGGGGAATCAGACCCTGCGCCACAGGAAAGGATCCTGAGGATAGAGTCAATCATTCCCAGCCAGAAATCAATCAGAATTTCTGATTAGATTGTCAGCCCACCAACTGACAAAACTCACTGTGACTAGAGGTAGCTCAAATTAATATTAAATGATTTATAAGGGACTAGAACTTGTCTAATATCCAAAAGTTTTAACCTATACACTTCCTCATATTCTGATGCCTGCGGTTCTGCCTTATGGTTTAATTCATCTGGACAAGAACAATATTACTGAGCCCCTGAGACTACTTGGTGGGCATTTATCAATGGCTTAACTAAATATGCCTCTTCTGATGCTTTCTAAAGTAAGTAGACAGGTTGATCAGGACCCAAAGGTATTAAAACAACAGTTAAGTTCCCTTGCAGAAATAATCCTACAAAATTAAAAAGGCTTAAACTTAGTTTTTTTTTAATTAATTTATTTATTATGTATACAGTGTTCTGCCTTCACATTTGCCTGCAGGCCAGAAGAGGGCACCAGATCCCATTATAGATGTTTGTGAGCCAACATGTGGCTGTTGGGAATTGAGCTCAAAACCTCTGGAAGAGCAACCAATGCTCCTAACCTCTGAGCTACCTCACCAGCCCCTAAACTAACTTCTTATGACATAAAACAAAACAAAAGAAAAACCTATGTCTGCTTTTGGGGGGAAAAAAAAACATTGGTTCTATGCTAATTAATCAAGAGTAATTAAAAAATATTGCCATGCTTAAAAAATAACTCAGGGAAGAGAGAGAGAGAGAGAGAGAGAGAGAGAGAGAGAGAGAGAGAGAGAGAGAAGAGAAGAGAGGAGAGAGATCGGTCATATAATTGATACCAGTTTCTGTTCTCTTAGTCTCCTGGCTAACTATTCTGCGATCAGCTCTGTCTGGGTCTTTAATTCTCATTCTGATTGCATTAACCTCTGGCCCCTGCATCTTAAACTATATGGCCAATTATGTATCAGTTCAGTAAAATTCATGTTCCTTTTATCACTACATCTCTTTAGAACATGATGTATACACATTTGACACATTCACTAAGACCATTGGGAATATAACAAGGCCCAGAACTTAGTAGGCCTGAAGACCTTAACACAAGACTCCATGATTAAAGTACCATCAGACAGTAAAACTCAGCAGGTAGATAGCACCACACACCAAAACTAAAACAAAGACCTAATCCGTCAAAGCCTACATTTCTGGAAAGGCTCTGAATGTACTAACCTTGCTTTTTGGCTTCTGTAGTTCTGCTTCTGGCTAACTGTTCTTATTAACTGAGTTATGTCAACAGAGGACATGGTTTTCATGCTCATAAACTCACCTTGAGAAAGGCTTGGAACTACAGTGGGATCCTGAACACACAGGGTAGTTGACAGCTGGCTAATAAAGACTTTTCCTATTGGCTTAAATCCATGTCCAAGAAGTCGATTTCTCTCTAGAGAAATCTACAACACTATCCTCTGCAACAAGAAACTTCTCTGACCAAGGATGGGAACTGCACAGATCTATGGAGACAAATAAATGATTAGTAAGGAGTTTAACAGCACCACCTCTTAGCAAAACAACATAATACTTACACTTCACGGGTTTATGCATGATTTAATAAATGCTAGAGAATCACACACAGTGATAGAAACCATGATATTTGTCTCTCTGAGACTGGCTTAACCCCCCCCCCCCCCGCCCTGAATTGGTCTTACTGCACATCGCTATCTTTTTCTGACCACGCGAGCCTTTAAACTGCTAAGTGGCATGGATAAGACCTCTACCTTTGCCCTGGCTACTGGCTCCACCATGCCTGGTTTCTCAAGAGCCCAGCTTCATGGTGGAGGCATCAGCGAGAGCCCTGTTCACCTCCACAGCTCTAGGTAGCTTCTGGGTCCACGCTGCCATGGAGCAGCAAGCTGCACACTGCTCATAAACCCCATTTAAGTGTTTGGCAGCAGGGCCTCTTAACAGAGCCATGCATATTTTGTCACCAGCACTGAGTCAGGAAGCCGTCTCTTAAAGGAGCAGTGCCTCTGCTTGCCGCTAGCAAACAGCCTGCCCAAGAAGAAGCAGTTACCAAGAAACAGAGCTTGATTCCGTTTTTTGTGTGTTTAGAATCCTTCTTAAAGCTTTCTCAGGCTTTATGTGGAAATTCTTGCCCCATGTTGGGGTGCCATATGACGTGCAACCCTAATTAGTCTTAACAATCAAATCCTGGAGTCAGATATTGAGGGTGAAAGCCGAAAGATCAGAGAGGCAGAACAGCCAGCCACTAGAGACTTCTTCCATCTTTGAAATCTCTGACTGAATGGGGGCCCTGTCTCTACGAATCCTCAGACTGAATGAGGGTGAGATCCTGTCTCCACCCGCCTTATATTCATTCCTGTCTCCATCTACCTCGTATTGGGATCAAAGGCTTGAGCCTCCCATAGGCTGGGCTTAAAGGCCTGTACCACCACGGCCCAGCTCTGTTTCTCTTTTAGACTGGACCAATCTCCTCTAGCCCAGGGTGGCCTTGAATTCCCGATCTTCCTGCTTCTTCCTCCCAAGTGCTGGGATTAAAGGTGTGTGGGACCACTGCCTGGCCTCTATGGTTAACTAGTGGCTAGCTCTGCCCTCTGATCGCCAGGCAAGCTTTATTTGTCAGAACACAAACAAAATATCATTCTACAGAAGGCTTACCTCGTAAAGAGCAGAAAGGGAGCTTCAATTCTGTACTCATACTTTAGCTCCTCTCTGTCCCTCTCCTCCTGTTCTCTCATAACTCCAACAAGTTCTTTTCCGTCTCCATCCTCATCTTCATCTTCGTTCTTCTCCATCCTCGTTCCTTCCCTTTCCTCTTCCCGTGACCCAGTCTGCAAACTCTGCCCTGCTGCCTTCTGGGCTGGTGAGGTAACTCTGCTCTGAGCTAGGAAACCTGCCTCATGGCTTCACTGCACCTGGCATGCAAAAAGCCCTTTGGTTCTGAGTCAGTGGCTCCGGAATGTCACTTGGGCTGTGAGAGAAAGGAGGGCCTGAGCTTCATTGGCACAAAAAACAAGGTTACGCACCTAAGTCCACCTGTCTCCTAGGCCTAATAACAACTCATCCACATAGTGGAGTACAGTGACTTTTGGGTATTTTTGAGGAACCGAGGAAGCAACTTATGTCTTGGTTAAAGGGGTTCATTGAAGATGGCAGGGGAATTCTTGAATCCCTGAGGTAGTGGAGTCCAGCTCAGTTGTTCCAATATTCCTGGTTCAGGAGAAGCCCATTCGAATGCAAAGCTGGGCTGACTTGTTTTTGACAAGGCATAGGAGAAGAATGCGTCTTTTAGATACAGCTGAGTATAGACCTTATGCTCAGTGGCAGCGTGCTGAGAATAAGGATTGATAAAAGTTGGGTAAACAGTTTCTCTCCACTTGTTCACCTCCTTAAATCCTGTACTAGTCAACAGTCTTGGGTGCCAGGTTTTGAACTGGTAATAAGGTTAAATAGCATGAGGTAAATATGCCTGCCTCGAGGAGGTGTCTGATATGGTTCCTGATCCCTTCTTTACCAACTAAGGTGATGCAGTACTGTTTGACTTGGCTGGGCATGGCCACTGAGGTCACTTGTACTATGACTGGGAGCACAGTTTGCAAGGTCAGGGGAATTGTCCTCATCCCGGACAACAGGAACATTATCTTACTTCTTTGTTTTACAGCTTGGGTCAGTCCTTGGAAGAGGTGATATTCCTCTCTCAAAGGGCAGCTGATGGTCAGGGCTTTGGCTAGGTTCCCTAGATGCAACTTGGGCATCTCCCCTGAACCTGAGAATCAGATAATTGCTTGGCCCTTGTGTGTGTGTGTGTGTGTGTGTGTGTGTGTGTGTGTGTGTGTGTGGTCATCTTCGAAATTATGAAGGCACAGCCACCCTGTCCATTCCAGACCATAGAAACCTTCATCCATGGGGTAGATTTGATGTTGTCAGATCTCTAATATGATTTGGTGGCCTGGATTTCTAAGGGTGGCATTGGATACAGCACATGCCACCTTGTGTTCAGGGGGTCATTTGACTCTGAACATAGGCAATTCTAGCTATAGAAGGATCAGAGGTAATTTTTGTAGGGGATAGAGTAATCATAATCCTGCTTAATTATAGGGGGATTGGTTTATCAAAATTTCTCAAGATGTGTGTCAGGCTTACTTGTCCTGTTACCCTTGCAAGACCTTAGAAGACTTGCAACAGAGAAATAGGAGGGACAATCAAAACACAGAACAAGACACAGGGGACCAAGAACTCAGGTTTCAGGGAATCTGTGGACACAGAATGAGAGTGCTGATGCAGGCAAAACACCATAAAATAAAATTTTAAAAAAATTACTCTAACAACAAAAAATTCACAAGTCCCTTCCTACATTTTGACAAAAGAGATCTCTAATGGCAGGGGGAGTTATAGCTTAATGTGGAAGCCCGCATTCTTCATCTGAGAGAGTGCAAGGGGCCAAAGGAAAGGAAGTTTTTGTGTTATTTTTGAAAGCCCATGGATCAATCTTAAGCCAGTTCTTGGGAATACCACTGTACTAATTGCCTTTCCTGCCACTGTGATAAAATGCCCAAGAAAAGCATCATAAGGGAGCAAGCGGAGTTTGTCACAGTTCAGGGTACAAACCACCATCGCAGGAAATTCCTGGTGGCAGAAGCTCAAGACAGCTGTTTGCATCTGTAGTAAGGAAGCAGAGGGCAGTGCGGCCTGTACTCAGACAGCCTCTTCTTTCTGTACATGTCTGAGGAATGGTGCCACCTTTCCTTAGGGCAAGTCTTTTCACCTCAAGTACCCTATCAAGATAATCCCTCCTTGTATGCCCAGAAGCTAACCTAATCTAAATAATCCCAGGCATGCAAAGAAGCCTTTCTCCTACCTGATTTCAGATCCAGTCAACTTGCCAATCAATACTAACGATTACAAACCCACCCCTTGTCAACTTGACACCTAACCCGGCACCTTTTAAATCATAACCTTCCACCCTTTGTCCCCATATTTTTGCAATGTCATTTGACACCTAACCCCATCATCTTTTAAGACATAACTTTCCACTCTTTGTCCCCATATATTTCAATGTAAAATGTCCTCATGGCCATTTTTCATTGAAAAAAATATATTCCGTCCAATGTTATAGTGTTGAAAACCAGGAACAACACTGAGATGCTGCAGGGTAAAAATTTATTGATAACTGAGCCAAATTTTCAGTTTCCCATAGTAGGAGGATGAAAACGGCCCAGATTAAAAGCAGAGTAGCCTCTTTATACCAAATGAGCAAGTGATTAAAAATGGAATTTTGCAGTTGTTTTTATGAACATGGGAAAGATACGTGTTATGGGTTTATGTTCAGACAGTTAACATATCATGAACCATTTTTATGGTCAGTCAATTCTCGGAACAATGGAAACAATTTACAATGTGTAATCACAATATTATTGAGGAAGAACAAAAACAAAACAAACCAACCAACCAAGTTGACCTCTAGCTGAGGACATGATCAAAGTCCAACATCGGTTAACTAAAGAGAAAGTGTCAGCTGTCCCTTAACATCCAACTTCAAAAGTGTCCAAGTCACTAACAATTCTACCATTCCATATAAATCCAATGTTCAATTCTCATTTGAGACTTAAAGCAATCTCCTATCTGTGAGCTCCTATAAAAGAAAAACGAAATACATCCAACATATAATCCCAGAGTAAGCATGGTTTGATGTTTGTCCTATTAGGTTTCAGTCTCGATTTGGTCTGACAGATCCTTGCTGTTCCCTGGAGTCCCTTTTGGAACATGAATGCTTCCCACCATGATAATCATGGACTAGCCCTCTAAAACTATAAGTAAGCCTCCTATTAAATGATTGCTTTTATAAGAATTTCCTCAGTAATGATGTCTCTTCATATCAATAGAACAGTGACTAAGACAGACGTTGGTCCCAGGGGGAAGAGTATTTCTGTGATAGGCCTGAGCATGCTGTTTGTAGGAGAATATGGAAGACCTTGGGACTTTGGACTAGAAAAGTGGTTGAACACTTTAAGTGGAGTGTGGTGATATTTTATTTGTGCTGAAATGTGGTGATATTTTATTTGTGCTTTAATAAATAAAGCTTACCTGAAGATCAGAGGAAAAAGGCCAGCCAAAGAAGTCAGAGGTAGCACATGCCCTTAATCCTATCACTTAGCAGGCAGGATCTCTGTGTGTTTAAGGCCAAACTAGGGAACAGCCAGGTGTGGTGACACACGCCTTTAATCCCAGTACCAACCATAAAGGTCTGGAGGTCTGTACAGACAGACAGAAAGTGACAGAACTGTGTAGAAAGAGGAAGTGATGTAGCTGGGCTAAGAGAGCCAATGAGAGAACAGAACCGGAAAGGGATATAAACGTGAGCATACAGGAAGAAGCTCTCTTTGGAAGCTGCGGAGTTGGTGGGGTGAGGTTAGCTCGTGGTTTATCCTATTCCTCTGAACTTTCTCTCAGGCTTTAACCCAAATTTCTGGTTCTGTGTTTTTTCTTTATTAAGACCATTTAGAAATTCATCTACACTGGAGCTTTATGGGCCATTTTAATAGGAGCATAAAAGATAGTAGTGCTGAGGGTGATTTGTACTATGTGGGCCTAACTCAGGTTTCAGAGGGGAAGAATATTAGCAACTGGGCTCAAGACCATTCTTGAGATATTTTATCAAAAGTAGCTGCTTTTTGCTCTTATCCTAAGAATCTTCCTGAGGCTAAATTGAAGATTTTTCGACTAATGTCATTGGCAGAGGAGATTTCAAGACAACCTTGTATTGACTGTGTCACTTGCTTATTAGTGATCACTCTTATGCAGATCTACAATGAAAAGGAGCAGGCACGGCAAAGAGAAATGCAAGATGTACAGTTTGAGGAGAAAATGAATACTGAGAAATATGGTGATATTTTATTTGTACTGAAATGTGATTATATTTGTATGTTAATAAATAAAGTTGCCTGGGGGTCAGAGCTAATAGTAAGCCATAGCGGAGCTGGGCATCTGTGGTGCATGCCTTTAATCCCAGCACTTGGTAGGTAGAGCTAAGTAATCTCTGTGTGGTCAAGGATACAGCCAGCATTGGAGACACACACCTTTAATCTCAATACCAACCATAGAAGACCTGGAGGTCTATACAGACAGGCAGTGACGAGGTGGTCATGTGGTTGGGTTTACAACCAATGAGAAGGCAGAACAGAAAGTCTATATAAAGACAAACACACAGGAAGTAGGTCTCTCTTGACTGAAGAGGATCGCTGAAGCAGAAAGGGTAAGGCTCTTAGCTCTGACCTCTTGGGCTTTTATCTTTACATTGGCTCTGTGTTTCTTATTTAATAAGATGGTTATTTCTACATTTGGCATCCAACGTGACAAGAATCCATTAAAATCGCTTGACTTGGCTTGGTGGCAGGTCCAGTTTCCCGCCTGGGCGGCCGGCTCCTTAGCTCGGGCCCAGGTCGGCTTGGTCTCAGGCCGGACTGACCATCGCCCCAAGTGGTTAGCTGCAGTTAGAGCTACGCTTAAAGCCGGTGCTACAAACAACTCAGGCCTGCCCTGCTGAACAGGGCCCCTGCCTGTAAAGCCAACACACGTGGTTGGAGCTTAAGGAAGCCAGAGCCAAGGCTTGACTCAGCTCAAGCAGGAAGACATGGCTGATTTAAGCTTTTAACCAGAACTTGTGGCTGTGCTTTCTTGCTTTCTGTCTCTGTTTCTCTCTCTCTCTCTGGATTCACACCTCAGACACTAGGTGGCTGTTTTGAAATTCCCTTGGATTTCTACTGTTCTACGCAGACTTGGTAAGTCAATTAACATGTCAGATATTTTAAAGGAAATTATTTAAAAGAGAAATTTTTTTCCACATTAAAAAAAAATGGGTTTATGTGTACATTGGAAGAAAATTGGGCTTTGTTTGAAATTTTAGGCAGTCTGGCAATGGAACAACTATATGAGAAGATTATTGTTGATTGAATTATGCAGTTTATTACTTTTCTTATCCTCATTTTACTATTTAAAAAGATAGTCAATTTAAGTGACAGGATAACAGTTTTAGAAAAACCTGTTAAAACTGTAAAAATGAATTATAGAGAAATTCAAATTCAGACAGAAGAAATTAAGAGTGAAGTTGTTTCAAGATTGGATTATAAGGTTACAGAAAGAAAGCCTGTTTTCACACAGTCACCCTTAATTTATCCGGTAACCATACAGCAGTTGCCTAATCAAATGACTACACAAAATATTTGGGCTCCAGTTGAAATGTTAGATTTATGAAGGTTTAAGGAGGCAGTAGTATCTCATGGCATGTATTCCCCATATGTAAAGCAAATGTTAAACTCTTGGTCAACATATAATAGGATTGTACCACAGGACTGGTGGGAGCTGGCACAGGCTGTTCTGGAACCCAGACAAAGGCTCCAGTGGCAAATGTGGTCCAAGGATGAGGCTAAAAACATAGCAAAACAATGGAGGGATAAAGGAATACAAGTCTTCCAGGATCAGCTTATTGGAGAAGGCCAATATGCTTCAGTACAAACACAATGTTTATATGATGTCCAAACCCTAATTTTATGTCGAACAGCAGCCTTGAATGCATGGGACAGAGTTGAGGAACCAGGAAAAAAAACTGAGTCATTTACAAAGGTTATACAAGGCCCAAAATAATCTTTCACAGATTTTTTACAAAGACTGGCTTCAGCAGTAAAGAGAACGGTTCCGGATTCAGAAGTTAGTCAGATAATAATTGAATCTTTGGCCTTTGAGAATGCGAATGCAGCATGCAAAAGAATAATCATGCCGTTAAAGGCAAGATCTGCGCCTTTGGAAGATTGGGTTACAGACACGGTTAATGTTGAGGCTCATGACCATGATGATATGTGGGTAGGAGAAGCAATTTCAAAAGGTTTGAGGAAGGCCGGGGTGTTGGTGGTTCACGCCTTTAATCCCAGCACTCAGGAGGCAGAGGCAGGTGGATTTCTGTGAGTTCAAGGCCAGTCTGGTCTACAAAACGAGTTCCAGGAAAGGAGCAAAGCTACACAGAGAAACCCTGTTTCAAAAAACAAACAAACAAACAAACAAACAAACAAACAAAAAGCTACCTTTTCAGCTAGGATATACAGAGAAACCCTGTCTCAAAAAATCAAAAGGTTTGAGGAATGTTAGACGTTTTGGATGTGGAAAGCAAGGACATTTGAAAAGGGAGTGTAAACAGGTCATTTCTAGAAACAATGGCAACAGAATGCCCCTTCCTTCTGGAGTATGCAGAAGGTGTGGTAAGGGAAAACACTGGACCAACGAATGTAGATCAACAAGGGACAGACAGGGTAATCCTTTGCCTCAGTCTTCGGGAAACTCCCAGAGGGGCCTCATGTAGGCCTTGCTAGGGGTTACAAATTGCTCCTGAAAAGATACAAAGAGGAGATTCTATTAATTATTTAGGATATAAAATAGAGCTACAAAAAAATTAGACCCCAAAAGGTGCAAATTAGGAGAGATAGACTACAGACTCTTAATGACTTTCAAAGATTATTTGGAGATATTTCTCATCTACGAACTATTGTTGGGGTAAAAAATGATGAACTGAATAATTTGTTCAAAACCTTAGAAGGTGACAAGGACTTAAATAGTCCAAGAGAATTATCACCTGAAGCTGAGAAAGAATTGGCCTTGGTAGAAAAGAAAGTACATGAAGGGCATGTGGATCGCATTGATCCAAAGCTGGATTGCATTTTGGTTATTTTACCTTCTAGGCATTCTCCTACAAGAATATTAATGCAGAGGGAAGATATTATATTGGAATGGATATTTTTACCAAATAAACCAAATAAAAAATTAAAAACTTATGTGGAAAAAAATCTCTGACTTGATTTGGAAAGGAAAATTGAGACTTCGTCAATTAGCAGGAACAGACCCAGCAGAAATTGTTGTACCTTTAACTAAGGAGGACATTGAAAAATTATGAACAGAAAGTAAACCTTGGCAAAGAGCTTGCAGTAATTTTTTTTGGGAGAAATTAACAGCAAATATCCCAAAAGCAATATAATTGATCTTATAAAGAGAGCTGATTGGATCTTGCCTCGAATTGTACAGGAAAAACCCATATCTGGAGTTCATACATTTTATACTGATGCCAACAAAGAAGGAAAGGCAGGTTACAAATCAGAAAATTTAATGGATTTTTCAGAACCTCTCAACATAGTAACTGACTTTCAATATGCTGAAAGAGTGGTATTACATATTGAGACTGCCGAATTCATCCCGGATGCTTCAGAATGAACTTCACTATTTATTCAATTACAAGATACAATCCGGAAAAGGAGTCATTCATTATATATAACTCACATTCGATCCCATACTGGTCTGCCAGTCCCTCTAGCACAAGGCAATGATGAGATTGATAAATTATTGATAGGAAATGTGCTGGAGGCTTCAGAATTTCATAAAAAAACATCATGTCAATAGTAAAGGTTTAAAAAAGGATTTTTCCATAACCTGGCAACAAGCCAAAGAAATAGTAAATAGAAATGTCCTCCTACTTGTTCCTTCTACAATCAGCCATTATCAGCAGGATGTAACCCAAAGGGTACTCAGAGGAATGAAATCTGGCAGATGGACGTGTTTCACTTTGCAGAATTTGGACAATTGAAATATGTACACCATACCATTGACATTTATTCAGGATTTCAATGGGCAACTGCTTTGAGTTCTGAAAAGGCTGATTCTGTAATCACTCATTTGCTAGAAGTTATGGCCATCATGGCTATACCTGCACAAATCAAAACTGACAATGCTCCATCATATGTCTCTGTTAAAATGAAACAGTTTTTTGCTTATTACAATATAAAGCATATTACAGGAATACCACATGATCCTACAGGTCAAGCAGTTATAGAAAGATCAAACAGAACTCTAAAGGATATGCTAAATAAACAGAAAGGGGTAACAAAAACCCCCAGAATATACTGCATAATGCTCTATTAACTTTGAATTTTCTCAATGCCAATGAGAAAGAAACAACAGCTGCAGAGAGACATTGGATAATAGAAAAAACTACAGAATTAAATCAGCCTATATACTTTAAGGATGTGTTTCAGAATGGAAACCAGGATATGTGTTACGTTGGGGATGAGGTTTTGCTTTTGTTTCTACAGGAGAAGATAAGCTGTGAGTACCATCAAAATTGATAAAGGTTCGATTTGAACATGAAAGACCACTTAATTAGAGGAGGTGATAGTTCATCAACCAGCATGAACATCCAATTTAAACTAACTCATACCAGGAACACATGCCTTTTCATTTAATCAGATAATAACTTGTCAAAAGGAAACATCCCCAAAATTAGTCTTGGGGAAAGGTTTTTGTTTTTGTCTTTTAGGAGAATGAAAGTTAAGGAATCTGAAGAACACTGGACAAATGAGACAACTGAAGAAAAGGGACAAATCATCTATCCCAGGAAACAGAGTGAAATGGCATATGGGTATATCATCTAAAAAATTTTATAAGTCTTCTTAAATGTTTGTTTCTGCTCTTCTCTAAAGATTTAACACTATTGGTCTTCTAATAGTCCCAATTCAATTAAAATTTAAAGCTGACTTGGGAGTTGGAGAATGGCTCTCTCCTTCTTTAAACTCAAGCATGTTGTTAAAAGGAAAATGCAAACTCCCTGTATCATGTCAGAAGAAAAGAGCCATCTTCTGCTATGGGTCAGGGGAAAAACCAAATTAATTAAGGGACTATTCTATTACTAATCTCAACTCTTTGATTCTATTCTGATTCTTTAAACTTTTCTTAAAGTATGAATTTTATATCAAAATTTATAAGATTAATATATATAAATATACATTTTAAACTTTGTTAAGATATGAATGGTCATATAGAGTACTAACTAATTCTAGAAAGAAAAAAGGCTTCAATTAGCTGCATATATATGTCTTTGTGTTCGAGTCTCTTATCAGTTTTCTGCAGGAAATCACGGCCAGGCCTAACATCAACTGAAGTCTCCAGGAAGAAGATGGGGCCCCACAACAACAATTCCACGTGGACAATAATAACATCACTAAGCTGACAAACATCATCTACAGATCAACTTTGAACTACAAAGTGCTCAGAGCAATTTTGAGAGGGCTAGCTGAGATGATCCAGTCTCAAAGACTACTTGAATAAGGACTTGAGATAAACCCTGAACTTTGGTATTATATACAGACTGGATAATGAAGGATATAGTTACCTTTCCTAGAATTTGACAATTAACCTAAAATTTTTCTTTTCAGGATAAAGATACCTTCGCCCATGCCCAGCAGGAAGCAATTTTAAGAATACAATGCCCACATTCCCAAAGAGGTGGTGTGGAGCAGATGGTTTTTTGGTTTTTTAATGGGTTTTGGGTCTGGGATAATTTTCATTGTTTAGGGGGGATGGTTACAAGTTGTTGTCAAGGGTTAGGAAAAGGGCTAAGCAAAGGAGATTAGATTTAAGGTTCTTGTTTTAAAAAAAATGAAAGAAAAAGAAAAAGACAATTACTAGTTTTAAATACTTTACATTGGATTGGATTGTTTTATATTATATACAAATTATATATATTGAAATTGATATTGTTAGAAAATGCTATATGTATATTTCTAATTGTACTTATATTGTTCATTTAACAAATAATGCAATTTTCTGATCCTTGAATGCTATTATTACCAACTATTAGGATGAAAAGAAATGAAAGTTAGTAGTTAGACATTACAATAGAACTTGTAGTCATATTAGATATGTTTTCAAGATTGAGCAGATATATTTTAAATAGACAGGTCATCTTCAAATCCTTCAGAGATCTAGAGAATATGGCATTTAAAATGTTTTAATAACCTAGAAATTTTTCTTTTTGTTATGACTATGAGACATGTCGGCTCCTGGTAGTACCAATCTACTTCAGAGAGAATATGGGCATTGAAGTAACTGCATATGGAGTTAACTTTCATTGTGGCAAAAGTTAGCCACTGGACAACAAAGTATCCTCGAATCAACTGCTGACAAACAGGACAGACAGGACATGAAACAAAGGACTACCGATTCTTGCCAAAACAAGTGTCATGGCTTTATCAAAAGGCATCTTCTGAAGCCAGGACAATATGGCACCATCCCTGAAGTGGCCTTCGCAATCCAGAAAAGGTACAGTGCCCTTTTCTTTGAAGGTAGCTGAACAGGCAGTGGGCCCATGGCTTCTGGTGTGCAATGGAACAGCAGCTGAAACAGTTATTCTTGAAGAGTAACTAAGCTCATGCCTCTCAATAGTAGACTGGCATTTAATAGAGGGATGTGGAGAAGAAGGGGATGCTGAGATGAAGCCACACACACACATAGCCAAGAAGAATGGACAGCTGAATTCAAAAAACATCAACAATTTCCAGAATTTAAAATCCTGAATCATGACATGACACTAGTGGAATTCAGGTGTTTCTGGTACATGGACTGCTATCACCCAATGTGAGGCTGAACTGTTGACCTTGTTTACATCCTACTTCACAAATGAGTCTGTCAGATATGCTAAGCCTGTAGGCTGAAGATGATGCCCCAACACTGCGGAGAAACCTCAGGTGACTGTCCAGGCAGCTGGCTGTTTCTGTCAACTCACAAATTTTTGGAAGTTGCTTGCATGCACTTCCTGTTTTTATTTTTTGTTAGGTAATATTATTTCCTTTTTGGGTCTCTGAGGGAGTTGAAGATTAGTTAGTTATAGCTGAAGATTAGTTAGTTATAGTTGAAAACTAGTTGGATAGAAAGTGAATTAGGTACATTTTGGACTTACCAAAATAGGATAGATAATGGAATTATTTTCTCTGAATTTGTCAAATACAAATGGACTAGACATTGTTTAGGTATTTTTTACTTGTATATATTGTATATAGTTATTGTACTTTTGTATAAAGTTTTTCTTATGTTAGTTATAACCTTTTTCCTTTTTTCTTTTTATTAAAATAGAAAAGGGGAAATATGGTGATATTTTATTTGTACTGAAATGTGATTTTATTTGTATGTTAATAAATAAAGTTGCCTGGGGGTCAGAGCTATTAGAGCCATAGCAAAAGCTGGGCATTGATGGTGCACACCTTTAATCCCAGCACTTGATAGGCAGAGCTAGGTAGATCTCTGTGTGGTCAAGGATACAGCCAGCATTGGAGACACACACCTTTAATCTCAATACCAACCATAGAAGACCTGGAGGTCTATACAGACAGGCAGTGATGAGGCAGTCATGTGGTTGGGTTTACAACCAATGAGAAGGCAGAACAGAAAGTCTATATAAAGACAAACACACAGGAAGTAGGTCTCTCTTGGCTGAAGAGGATCACTGAAGCAGAAAGGGTAAGGCTCTTAGCTCTGACCTCTTGGGCTTTTATCTTTACATTGGCTCTGTGTTTCTTATTTAATAAGATGGTTACTTCTACAGAGAAATGTAATGTTGAAGCCAAGTCTTGTGCTCAAGGAAACAAAAAAGTTTAAAGAATGGGGGTCAGAGAGTTGAATGGTTTGAATGAGAATGACTCCCATAGGTTCCTGTATTTGCGTGCTTAGTCGCCATTGAGTGGGATGGTGTGGGAAGGATTAGGAAGTGTGGCCTTGTTAGTTGTGGCCTTGTTGGAATAGGTGTGTCATTGGGGGTGGGCTTCCAGGTTTCAAAAGCCCACATCAGACCCAGTGTCTCTTCCCTGCTTGCTGCCTGTAAATCAGGAAGTAAAGCTCCAGTGCCATGCCTGTCTGCTTCCCACCATGATGATCATGGATTAACCCTCTGAAGCTGTAAGCAAGCCACCCCTCCCCCCCAAAAGCTTTCTTTTAGAAGAATTTCCTTGGTCATGATGTCTCTTCACAACAATAGAACAGTAACCAAGACCCTCAGATATTTGCCTATTCACTTGGAAAGCTGTGCTGGCTAGTTTTATGTCAACATGATACAAGCTAGAGTCATCTGAAAGAGGGAACCTCAACTAAGAAAATCCCTCCATAAGAGTAGCCTATAGGCAAGCCTGTAGAATATTTTCTTGACTAATTATTGATATGGAAGAGCCCACTGTGGGTGTTGACACCCCTGGGCAAGAGGTCCTGGGTTTTATAAGAAAGCAAACTCCCAGGTGTGGTGTTGTACACCTTTAATCCCATCGTTGGGAAGGCAGAGGCCAGCCTAGTCTCTACCCTAGCAAGTTCTAGAACGGTCAGGACTACATAGAGAGACCTTGCTAAAGAAAGCAAAAACAAAAACAAAAAAACAAAAAGGGAAAAACTAAGCAGGCCAGCACACAGCACTTCATGGTCTTCAGTTCCTGTCTCCAGGTTTGTGTCTTGTTTGAGTTTCCAAGGTGGCCTCCTCCAGTGACAGATCAAGACACAGAAGCCAAAATAAACCCTTCCCTCCACAAGTTGCTTTGGTCATGATATTTATTATAATATTAGAAAGCAAATTAAGACAATAATACTCGCACAAGTCAATTATTACTTACTACCTGAAGAATATTACTTTACTACAGCAACTAATGTCTTCACGTAGACAGAATCCTGCAATCATAGAACCCACCTGCACATTTGGAATAGATTTTTCTATGAGCTCTAGCTTTTGGCAAAGAGGGATATTTTATTACTCTTCATTTCCTTTTTCAGATAAAAATTATGAGCAAAGAACGATGAATCTGCAGGACGGAGCTACACTTGGACCATGGGGCCTCTCTGCTGGAGATGGGGTGCTCTAGTTCTCTGGAGGAAGCAGTTGGTCTAAAAGCAGAACTTCAACCTTTACATGTTATTTTTCATGCTTAGTATACTTTATTCATTTTTAATTTTTGGCTGTGTAGGTATATGTTGGTGTGTCAAAGTATACATGTATGGGCTCCTGTGTAACCAGAGGAAGGCACTGGATCCCCTGGAGCTGGAATTACAGGTGCTTGTGAGCGGTCCAACATGGGTGCTGGGGACTGGATTCCAGTCCTGTGCAAGAGCAGCAAGCACTTTCTTTGCACCTCTGACAGAGAATCAGTGCCTCCTTAGCCTTCATCAGAGAAGTATGAAGCAGTTAACACAGAGACCCACAACTGGACAATGTGCAGAGTAGGAAACTTTGGAGTGCTCAGTCTTCATCAAACGCCTCCCCTCAGGGTTCAGAGATCTATGTGGAAGAAGAGGAGGAAAGATTATAAGAGCCAGGCGTGACTGAGACACTCAGCACTGCCGGGTGGTGGCAGTGGTGCACACCGTTAATCCCAGCACTCGGGAGGCAGAGCCAGGTGGATCTCTGTAAGTTCGAGGCCAGCCTGGTCTACAGAGAAAGATCCAGGACAGGCACCCAAACTACACAGAGAAACTCTGTCTCGAAAAAACAAACAAACAAACAAAGACACTCAGAATGTTTATTGTAAGTAGCTGAACAAGGAGGCAGGTTAGGGGAGTCTCTGATTGGGAGCCATCTCAGACTACAATCATCTGGAAGGAGGAAGCTGTGGTTGAGACTTTCTGGAGATACTGTCAATGTCTATACTTGGATCCTTTGGCCTTCTTGAAATGGCCATGATGCTCATGCTGTGAATGCTCATTCACCCAGTGGTACACTTACTTCTCACAAGGAGGGGGCTAATGGCAGGGTCTGGACCTCTTCCTCTGAGGCTGGGCCTCTTTCACAGTGTTAATGTAGGCTATCCCTCCATTGCTCATCTCTTGGGTATTTCTTTGTGTGGCAGGATGGATGCAGAGTTGGGTGTGTGTTACACTCTGCTTTGTCCTCCTGGGCACTGCTGGGTTTCTTTTGGCAACAACATGGATGATCAGCAAGGGTTGGATGGTCAGCAACGGTTGGATGATCAGCAAGGGTTGGATGATCAGCAAGGGTTGGATGATCAGCAAGGGTTGCATGGTCAGTAAGGATTGGGGCGAGGGGAAGCAATGTACTGATGACACCTGGGAAGTGTGAGACAGGGCCCAGGCAGACAACAGGATCTTGCAGGGAGATGTGGAAACAGAAGAGATACACAAAGTAAGGAATAAAGGGTGTGGAGAAGACACTGGTCAAAGAACCAGCACAGAGTGTAAATGTTACAGCTCGGATGGAAAGGTATCCCGGAAGTTGGGAGCCACAGAATACCACAAAGTCACACCGCACAACAAACCTCACACAAAAGATTTATTGGAAGGGAAAAGGCCAGGAGGGTGGCTGCCTCTGCTCAGGCGAGAAACAGCACAAACAGAACAGAAGAGAGGGTTATATCGCTTCCCAGGGGGTGGGGGTGGGGGTGGGGCAGAGCATTCCAGGGTGAAGCTTTCCAGGATGGGGATTGGTTGAATTTCAAGTCCAGAGCTTGGGCATTTTCTCTGTAGGGTTGGGGCTGGGTCCAGCCCTCAGGGCTGTTAGAATGGTCTATGGGTGGAACCTGGCAGTTGGAGGTCCCCAGGGGAGGGTCCTGGCCACCATGTGCCTAAAGAGGCTTACGCAGAGAATTAGAGATTCGGTCAAATCCTGGCTGGAAACTGCTACTGATAGGCTTGCATGAAAAGTTGGTGTGTGGTGGCCAGAGAGAAAGTGTAGAAACAAGAGGAGAAGGGGGAGGAAGTGGATGAAGAGGAGGAGGAGAAAAAGAGGTGGAGGAAGTAGAGAAAAGGATGAAGACGAAGAGGGAGAAGAGAGGAGAAGGAAGAAGAGAAAGAAGGAAGAGAACATGGAGAAAGAGGAAGATGTAGGGTAAAAGGGCCAGCCAAGGAAACACACCCTGACCCTGAGACCAGAGCCAAGGAAATACACTCTGACCCTGAGACCAGAGCCAAAGAAACACACCCTGACTCTGAGACCAGAGCCAAGGAAACACACCCTGACCCTGAGACCAGAGCCAAGGAAACACACCCTCACCCTGAGACCAGAGCCAAAGAAACACATTCTGACCCTGAGACTAGAGCCAAGGAAATATACCTTGACCCTGAGACCAGAGCCAAGGAAACACACTCTGACCCTAAGACCAGAGCCAAAGAAACACACCCTGACCCTGAGACCAGAGCCAAAGAAATACACCTTGACCCTGAGACCAGAGCCAGTTCACTGGCCCTGAAACCAGAGCCAAAAAGTTAAAAAAAAAAAAAAAAAAAAAAAAAGGCCAGTGAAAGAAACACACTTTGGCCCCTAAAACCAGAGCCAAAGAAGCACACTCTGCCGCTGACCAACTCAGCACAAAAACCAACCAATCCCTGAGCACGAAATCCAGCCAATCTCTGGGCCTGTCCAAGTTCAGGGATTGAAATCTGACCAATTCCCACCCCGAAAAGCTTCACCCTGGAAAAACTCTGCCCCTATGGAAGCCCTCTGCCTGTTCAGTTTGCTGTGACCTTTTTCCACCGTGGCAGAGGCAGCCACCATCCTGGATTCTTCTCTCCTTATAAATAAATCTCTTGAGTGAGGTTTGGGTGAGACCTTCCTTCTTTTGCTGGAGTGGAGTGGAGGAGAGAAATAACGATTTTTTGCCAGAGTCTGAGCCGAGAAGATTTGGAGCAGAACTGTAACACTTTCTCGGGGGAAACCTTCCCCTGCAGGAGCAGAGTTATTACAATCCGGGGACCTGAGCCGAACTGTAATACTTTCTCTGGGGAAACCCTCCTGCGGGAGCGGAATTGTTACATTGGGGAAACCTTTTCCTGGAGCAGAACTGTGAACTGCTATGCTTACGGTGACTTTGTGGTATGCCTTGACTCCCAACTGCCAAGATCCCTTTCCATCTGAGCAGCAATGTTTACAGAAGAGGAGGCAAAGAGGCGAGAAGTAGGCAATGAGACAAGAACTGAGACAGCAGGGCGCAGCTACTTAAAGTGGCATTCTAACATAATTAGGAAAGACATTTCTGGGACAGTCAGTCAGGAAGTAAAGTTCTTAAATATGACACTATGATCCAAATAAAGCCTGCAGATTTAAAGGGAAAAAATGAGCACGGAGACCATACTCCCGGGGTGCCTAGTGAGCGAGGTAGGAGGCAGAAGTATGTCTTCATTTTATCGGGAGAGTGTGCAGTTTCCTCCACATCGGCTCACACTCGATGACACATACCGTCACCATCTATGAAATCACCAAAGCAGCGTTTTGTAGTTGCAGCTGCTGGTGGGCATGGGGAGGCATAAACAGCCTGTACAGAAATTCTGAGAGGATTTGTTCGCTTGTTGAGAAAGGATCCTCCTATGTCACGCAGTCTGGCTGGGCACTCACGATCCTGGGCACTCAACATTAGAATTCTGAGGAAGGTTATCTTGGAGACTAGTCTTCAGCAGCCTGAAGATCCGTTCTAAGGGAGTTACATTCCAAGATTGCGAGGCAGGCCTTGAGTAGACATAGCATCTGGATCCTCCTCCTAGTGGTGGACACATTTGACGCTTGAAGACCCAGTAGTTCACGAGCCTGACATGTACACTGAGCACTGTTGGTTGCCCGAGGTGATTGGCGCCCGGGGGTCCCCTCTGGAGCATGCGCACATGGCGTTGCTGGGCAACAACAGTCCTGCCAACTGCCTAAGAGGTGGAGGGATGTTAAACCTTGGGGCTTCTCTGTGGGCGCAGCCTGGCGAGATTCCCAGGCTTGGTTGGCTCTGCATTGGGACTGACAGTGGCTAAGATTGGGACCCGGAGGAACTCGGTTACTGTGAGCACAGAGGCTGTTAATGGGAAGGAGTAAAGCAATATAAACAAGAGTCTAGGGTGAAGGGCCATAGTCTGAGCCATGAAGAAGATCTTCAAGGGCCATTCGCCTTGGGGCTTCCTTAGCTTTAGGCATGTCAGCACTGAGAACCAAGAACCACCCAGGTACCTCACTGGGTACATGCCTATGAAGAAGATCCACAAAGCTGCAAGCGTCGGGGATATAACTGAAGTGCAGAGGATGCTCGAATTTGGGCATGTTGACGTGAACATTACAGACCGGAAGAAAAGGTCAGAGGGCACGGGGTGGCCTGGAGCAGGGGTGAGTGAGTGGCAGGCAGCAGGGCCTGAGGAGATGAAACACCACCTTCCTGGGCTTGGCCTCAGGGGAATGGAGAAGGGAGGTTGAGGCCCGCTCTCACGGGGATGCTGGGCTTTCCACCAGACTCCTCAGCACCTCAAACCTGCACACCTGGATGGGTGGAGCCTAGGCGTTCTTCATGAGACACAAAGCAAAAACTAAACCTTAGTTGGTTCCCAACCCCCATATAATTCTGCTTTCAGAGCACTTTATTGGCGATTTAAATGTGATTTAACCCACAAAGTTGAGGCACACAGCGTTTTCTTTCAAGGTGCACATGAAAAAAATTGCTAATGCTATGGATCCCAGGGCAAAAATTCATTCAATGAAATCCCATGTTCATTTTATTTCACGGGAACCAAGGGATACATGCTCTTTCCTGAGGGACCTTACATGGAAGCTGAAGGGCGAAGATAGCTCCGTGGTTTTCTTCGCCGTCGGTTATTCAGGGTGGCTCTCTTCACTTACCACATGCCGATTCAGCAATGACTTCTTCGGCCCCAAGCGGTGTAGTTTGAAGACAGCGGTCTTCATCTCAGGGTGTGCGAAGCTCTGAACTTCCCACCAGCGCTTCATTAGCTTCGGTTGCCTCCTTGATGCTGGAGCCGATGGTTCACTGGGGGCTCTCTCATCTATAAGACCATCAAAGCCATGGTGCTTCCCAGTGTGGCCCCTGCTTCGGGCAGACCTCAGTCAACAACAGATTCCAAATCTCCCTAGGGAAGCGTTCATTGTCTCTGTCACAGTGTCATCCCCTTTGAAATCATCGAGGTGTAGCACAAATCCTAACTGGTCTTAATAAAAACCTGGAGCCAGATATTGGGATAAATGCTGAAAGGCCAGAGAGACAAAGGAGCAAGGCACAGCCACATCTTACCTTGCCAGCAAATCAGCCTGAAAGGGGGCGGAGCTCCTGTCTCTGCCTGCCTCTCTTGGTCCAGCCATATCACTTCCTGTTTCCTCCTCCCTGGGATTAAAGTGCTGGGGTTAAAGGCTGAGCCACCACTGCCTGGCCTCTATGGTTAACTTGTGCCTAGCTCTGCCCTCTGATCTCCGGGCAAGGTTTATTTGTTAGAGCACAAACAAAATATCACCACATCCAGGTTTGACTGTGTGTGTGCTCTGTTCCTAGCACTGCTAAGTGTGGTGATATTTTATTTGTGCTGAAATGTGTGTGGGGCGTTTACCCACCACCCCCACAGCTTCCCAGAGTTTTCTTGAGTGCGATCAGCAGGAAATATTAGATAGAAGGGTTTATAGCGGAGAATCTTGCAGAGATAAACAAATAGAAAATAAAGGACAGCCTCGAGAGGGCCAGGAACCTATTCCAACGGGCCCCGGCTGTCTCTGACCCAGGGTTTTTAAAGAGACGCCAAGGGGTGGAGCAAAAGACCTCCTCCCCCAGCACAGCCAAGTGCAGACCATCTCAGACACCTGCACTCAGGCCCGTGGTCCTGATCATCCTCTATTCGGACCTGCTGGGTAAAGCCACGAGGAACCCGAGAACGGGCTCCCACAAATGTGGTGATATTTTACTTGTGCTTTAATACACAAAGTTTGCCTGGAGATCAGAGGAAATAGCCAGTCATTTTAAGTAAACAAAGAAGTCAGGCAGCGGTAGCACACGCCCTTAATCCTAACACTTAGCAGGCAGGATCTCTGTGAGTTCAAGGCCACACCAGGGAACAGAGCCAAGCGTGGTGCCACACGCCTTTAATCCCAGTACCAACCATAGAGGTCTGGAGGCCTGTACAGACAGGAAGTGACAGAGCTGACCAGGAAGAGGAAGTGATGTAATAGATAGAGAGCAAATCAGAGGGCAGAATAGTGAGGCACGTGTGTGTGTGTGTGTGTGTGGGGGGGGGTAGACAGGAAGTCGCTCTCTTTGGAAGCAGAGTTGGTGAGGTAAGGTTGGCTGGGGGCTTTGCCAATTTCCCCGATCTCTCTAAGGCTGTCACCCCTATATTTGGCTCCATGTTGTTTATTTAATAAGACCATTTGGAAATTCGCCTACAGCTAAGGAGAAAGGAAGACATTCCAGTAGGCTACTCTACTTCAGAGGAGAGGTGGGTGTAGTCCCTGCACGGCTCCCTTGTTGTACCGCTCTCTCTCACAGGACTGCTCTGCACTACGCCTGTGCTCATGGCCAGTCAGAAATGGTGTCCCTCTTGCTGTGGTACGACTGCAACATCGAAGCCCGAGACTGTGAGGACAGCACGGCTCTGATCAAGGTAATTAGGAGCCAACAGGTCCAGCAGTGGATGGAGGAGTCTAACTCCCGGACCTTCTGGTGTGGGAACCCTGCACCCCATCACAGACATGGGACCTGCATCCTGCCTCACTGGAGGCAGAGGCATGAGGGCTTTGATGCCCCACAAGCCCGGGACATGCAAATTTCATTACACCTGGGATGTATGAGAAAGCACAGACTCAATTTTTTTTTTTTTTTTAAAAACTCGAATAAAAATGATGTTCTGGCACTGAAGTGTAGCTATTTGGTGAAACTTGTGGGAAGATGATCTCGAATTCCTTTGACAGTCTCTTCCCTTGGGACAATCCTGCAGGCAACCCAGCGCCAGCATGAGGAATGTGTCAAGATTCTCCTGGACAACGGCGCTGACTCCAACGCCGTCGATGCCTATCAAAACACGGCTCTGCACTACGCGGTCTACAACAACAACCCCACCATAGCTTCCAAACTCCTGGCCTTCAACGCAGACACCGAAATCAAGGCCAAGGTAGCCAAACCCCCAACTTTTTCTCTCAAGTACCTTAAAGGCGTTGACCTGGACCCATTCCCACATGCAGAAGCTGATGCGCGCATTCCTTGACTAAACATGGTTTGGAGGAAGTTGACAAAGGACGTTTTGCAGTACACAACTTTATTTTATATATCCAGAAAAATATTTGAGGAGACGGTCTTAATATAAGTTAAGAGATGCATGCCTTTCAAATATGTCACCAACAGTTTCTTTTTTCATTGTCTTAGGGTTTCTATTGCTGTGAAGAGACACCATGACCACAGAAACTCTTGTAAAGGACAACATTTAATTGAGGTGGTGACTTACAGTTTCAGAGGTTTAGTCTGTTATTAACATGGTGGGATATGGTGGCGTGCAGGCAGACATGTGCTTTAGAAGGAGCTGGTGGGCAACAGGAAATGAATGAATGTCACTAGACATAGCTTGACCATTTAAGCCCACCCCCTAGTCATACACTTCCTCCAACAAAGCCAAACCTACTCCAACAAGACTACACCTCCTAATGGTGCCACTGTCTATGAGCCTATGGGGGCCATTTTCTTTCAAACCACCACATTAATATAATTTAAATATTTTTACCAGGTTTTCCTAATGAGAGTAAAACAAGATGTGAAAACAAAATTTCTCTAGAATCTGGCCAGGTATAGTGGCACACACCTTTAATCCCAGCACTTGGGAGGCAGGGGCAGGCAGATCTCTGTGAGTTCAAATCCAGCTTGCATAGGCCAACCAGAAGCTTAGTGAGACCCAGTCCCTAAAAACAAACAACTATCTAGAATCAGACTTCACCTCAAAACTCAAACAAAAGCATTTTTCAGTAAATGAAAAATCGTATTGCTGTTGACATTTTAAAGTGGTTTCTCTCTGGTGTGAGGCTGAATCAGGAAAAAATGGTGAATAGAAAATCATCTTGAATATGAAGGACAAATTGGAAATTAGGGACCTTAGGGTAATAGTGAGGGGAGTCCAGGGGTTTAACTCTGCCCTTTTGTGTGTTTAGAAAACTGTACCCTTCCTTCTTACCTGAGAAGGAAATGGTTGAGCTCCCAGCATGGTCGGTGTTTGGACTCAGAGGCAAATGCAAGCTGGCTCAGTGGTGGTGATCGGGAACATGGAGGGGAAGGTCAGCTCATGTGGGGACATGTTCCCCTTTTCTCTGCTCTCAAATCGGCATGTCTTGCTGGCAGATGAACAACACATTGCAGTTTTTGTATAATGAAATCAGTGTGAGAGATGGCACTCATTGCTCTACAGAGGGCCCAGATTCAGTGCCCAGCACCACCATGGAGCTTACAGCCCTCAGTAACTCGGTCCAGAGAATCGGATGCCCTCTTCTGGCTTCCACAGGCGCTGCATGAAGGTGGTACACAGACAAGCAGGCAAAACACCCATGCACATACCATAAAAGGAAAGACATCTTTTTTTAAAGGTATTAAAAATATCTCGCCGGGCGATGGTGGCACATGACTTTAATCCCAGCACTCGGGAGGCAGAGGCAGGCAGATCTTTGTGAGTTCGAGGCCAGCCTGGTCTACAGAGTGAGATCCAGGAAAGGCGCAAAGCTACACAGAGAAACCCTGTCTCGTAAAACCAAAACCAAAACAAAACAAATCTCTATGAGCTTCTGAGTTGCTGTCTTAGTTAGGGGTTTCTATTGCTGTGAAGAGACACCATGGCCAGGGTAACTCATATAAAGGAACACATTGAATTGGGGTGGCTTGCTTACAATTCAGAGGTTCAGTCCATTATCGTCATGGTGCAATACGCTGGCCATGGTGGCAGGCACGGTTCTGGAGAAGGAGCTGAGAGTTCTTACATCTTGACTCACAGGAAACAGGAAGTGGTCTGAGACACTGGGCAGTATCTTGATGAGACCTCAAAGCCTGCCTCCACAATGACACACTTCCTCCAACAAGACCACTCCTACTCCAAGAAAGCCACACCTCCTAACGACTCCCTTTTCGGGGCTATTTCCTTCAAACCACCACAGTTGGTAAAGCATGTTTTTAATGAAAGGAAAAGATTTGTTGTGTAAAAACTCCCTTTCTCCATGATCATTTAGACACATAGAGAAAAACTCAAAGGCTGGAGTCGAGGGGGCCCAGAAACCGTTGTCCACATCTAAGCTTTAGGAGGATTTTGCATAGGCTTAGGACTCAGGGGCAAATGCAAGCTGGCTCAGTGGTGGAGCCAGGGAAAACTACAGGGAAGATCAGCTGAATCCCACGTCCTGTGAGCCTATGGACAAGACATCACTTATATTAAACGTCCATGTGTTCTCCAGCTTGTTAGGGACACCTGGGCATTTCATCATGTCACTGAATTTTCATCTGTGTGTACTGAAGTTTGCATCAGCATAGCATTAACAAGATTTCATGGTTTCCAACGTTGTTTCTATGAATGAATAAAGATAATACATACCTGTACTTTGTTAATCTCTTGGGAATAAGGATGGTGTCTAAGATAGAACGAGGACCACGGAGAAGTTTAAATAGTGCATTTTCAGGGGTACTGTGTTCTAGTTCTGTGTGAGGTCAAATGAACCGCACTAACTACTGGCCAACCTTTCTCCCTGTACTGAATGATTAAACTCCATCAGAAGCCTGCGGATTTTAATGCAGAGCTTTAGTGGCCCATGTTGGAGGAGCATCACATAACTTTGGAAGGATCAAATGTGTCTCTCCTGTGACTTGGTGGAAATGTATTATTGGAACACTCTAAAAAATGTGTTGTATTCTTCGACAAGTAGGAATTATTAAAAATACAGACGAGCTCTTCCTGCAGGGTCTGTAACACAGAGCCTTGCAGTATTCTCCACACACCACAGAGCCTTGCAGTATTCTCCACACACCACAGAGCCTTGCAGTATTCTCCAAACAGGATCACAGTGTTGTCTGCTGGGCTGGGTTTTTTGAAGAGTAAAAACTCCTACAGAGAGGATAATCTTCATTCATTCAAGAAAAGTTCTTTGATCCTTTATCACTACACCTCCTGGCACTGTGAAGACAGGCCCATCCTCGGGCAGCTCCTGACTTTTACTCCACACAGCCGTACATGATGTGCGCAGTCCTGACAGGAACAACTCTGGCTGGGTTTGGGGAAGATTGGCAATTGGAGAGGGACAGCCGCTGTCTTTGTTAGGGTTCCTATTGCTGTGACAAAACACCAGGACCAAAAGCAAGTTGGGGAGGAGAGGGTTTATTTGGCTTACACTTCCACGTTGCTGTTCCTCACTGAAGGAAGTCAGGACAGGAACTCACACAGGGCAGGATCATGGAGACAGGAGCTGATGCAGAGGCCATGGAAGGGAGCAACTTACTGGCTTGCTCCCCATGGCTTCCTCAGCCCACCTTCTTATAGAACCAAGGAACAGCAGCCCAGGGATGGCACCACTCACCATGGGCTGGGCCCTTCCGCATTGATCACTAATTGAGAAAATGCCTTACAGCTGGATCTCATGGAGGCATTTCCTCAGCTGAGGTACCTTCCTCTGAGTGAGTTGTAAACTGTTTTTGTTTTCACAGAATGGCTACACGCCTCTTATACTCGCTGTGCTAGAAAACAAAGAGGAGATGGTGGAACTGTTGTTACAGGCCGCGGCAGACATAAATGCCCTGGATAACTGCAAGAGGTATCTTTCAAAACTCTTCTAAATCCTTCCAGCGTTCTGGTCATTTAAACATCAGCACTAAATTTCTAAGAATTTCACTCATGCTTATAGGAAATCCATTAAAAGAAATGAACACCTTTCTCTCTCTCTCTCTCTCTCTCTCTCTCTCTCTCTCACACACACACACACACACACACACACACACACACACACACACAAAGTGCAGGGCTCACATCTCCTTTAAATATTGACTGATCTTTGTTACTTCGAGTTGATTTTTTTTAAATCATGTGATTTTATATTAACTAAAATAGTTTCATATTAGTCTTATCTTTAGAAGTGTAGACTGTTTAAGATTCCAATGAAATTCTTAACAATTTTACAATATTTCCCACCTCCATCTCTTGTATACATTTCCTTTAAAATACTATATTAGTGAGAACTACTTTTGAAAAATCGCTTTGTATCTTTAATGGCTCTTTGCTGTAAGTTGCTTTGTTTGAAGAACATCGATATCAGATTATCTCTAAATGACTATATATCATTAGATATTGCTCAGTGTCTCCCATCCTTCTATGCTTTATGTTGATGTGTTCAGCTAGTCACTAGCCTGACCAAGTACAGAGAAGAAATCGTTTAATAGAGGAAAGATTTATTTGTTTCACAGGTTCCAATCCATGGTGGGCTAGACTTATCTTGGAGCCAGAAGGAAGGTAGACTATGACAGGAAGTGGGGGCAGGAGGCAGAGGAGGGTCTCATCTCCTTGAAGCCATGATGCAGAAAAATAGAAGGTTCCCTTGACAAGGCACACCCTTCGAAGGACACTCGTCAGGTCCTCCACCCAGGACCCACATCCCATCCTAATTGACAAGTTATCTCTGATCTCACGAATGAATGACTATAGTGATGATGTTAGCGCCCATGTGATCCAGTCACCTCAGTGGTACAACCAGCTCCAGCCAGTTGCTCGATGCTTAAAACCGCAATAGACGTCTACTCATTGACCTGCCATGTCCAGAGGAACAAATGTAGTGAAAGTAGGTGGGGAGATTGATAAAGGGGTGGCTTGGCTTCCTTCACACAAGACTGGGGTTATGTGTGCCTTTCTGATTCATGCTTGACCTCAGGAATATTGCTTGTCACCAAATATATTTTCTGATATGAAAATAAGGATACTATTCCTTTTTAATCATTTAAGAACATTTCACTTATTTGTATGTAGGGATGTTTTACTTGTATGTATGTATGTTTGTATGTTTAGAAGTGTAGACTGTTAGTTTAAGATTCCAATGTCTGTCAGACAAGATTCCACTTGTCTGTCTGGTGCTCGTAGAGATGGAAGGAGGGCATCAGATCCCCTGGAATTGGGGTCACAGACAGTTGTGATCCACCTGACGTGGGTGCTAGGAACTGAAACTGGGTCTTCTCTACAAGAGCATTAAGTGCTCTTAACTCCTGAGCTGCCTCTCCAGTTTGCCAAGATAAGGAGACTATTCTTGAAGAGTGGTTTTCAGATCACATATATAGCATTTATATTAGCACCTAGCACAAGATAGTCAGCCCTGTTAACTACTAAATTAGTTACTAAAAATTATCTCTAATTTTAAAGATTTATTTGATTTTTTATGTTTATGAATGTTTTGTCTGCATATATGTCTATGTACCACATACATGTCTGGTACCCAACGAAATCAGAAGAGGGTGTCAGATCCTCTGAGCTGGAGTTATTGATGGTTATGAGTCACCATGTGGGTGCTGAGAACTGAACCGAGGTCCTCCACAAGAACAAACAAGTGAAAAAAAAAAAAGAACAAACAAGTGCCCTTAACTACCGAGTCATTTCTCCAACCTGCTACTATCTTTACTACTACTGTTTCATATTAATAACTTTTGAAACAATACAAAAGATTTTCCTTATTTGGCCTGTTGCTGACTATGAATTACAGTATATTACATCAGGCCAGGGAAGTAATGGAAACTCCTTCATTTCTTAATCTCACCCACGTCAGGTAAATGATCTAGGCACAGTACTGTCCATTGCATGGCATGGATTCTACTGAGTATAGCAGCGGCCCAGGAGGGCTCTGGGTTCTTCCTTTTCAGCATTAGAGGTGACAAAGAGGAGTGAATGACATCCCCCAATGCGTTGTCTGGTCTAACTGCTAATGGCCACTGTAACACACAGGAAAGAGAGGAACTTGAATAGGTGTTTACATGACTTTATTAAAGTATGTCAGGAAGTCCAGTGTGGTGGCACTTGCCTGGTCTACCTAGTGAGGACCAGGACAGCCAGGGCTGTGTAGAGAGGTCCTGTCTCAAAAACAAGCAAACAAACAAGCAAAGCATGTCATGGTGACATTACATTTGTTCTTTTAGGTCCCCCCTCATACATGCTGTGAGAGCTCAGTTTAAAAATATGATCAGCCTTCTTCTCCAGCAAGGTGCTGATGTATCTTTGGTGGATGTCTATGGAGCGACTGCACAAAGTTACACTGTTTTTGAAACCTTTCAAGTGTAAGTGTTCATACTACAAGACTGGTTAACTTCAAATGGATATTTTTAGTCCTTACAACCACCCCATACTTATATATGCAATGAGATTTCACAGTCCAGTCTGGGAAATCTTGGAATGGCAGTGAGTTTGTTGACTTCACAGACCAGAAACAAAACTGAGCAAAGCACTAGGCTGGCTTGGGGTGGTGACAGGTACAGAGTTCTGTGTCGCAGGACTTTTACTTTGGCAGCGCTGGCACCTGAGCTGGGATTCACATAAGCTAGGTATAGTCTACCTCTGAGATGCGCTCCCAGCCCCTATCTCGGGAGTGTTAAGTCCTCTGTCTTAGGATCAGAGCACCACCCTTGCATTCCAATTATAAGACCCACACAGGGATATAACTAGTGTCCCCGCTCTAAGTTGTCTAATTGCTTATTTGGGTTTTTTAATGTCAAATTTAGCAGAAAATGTGGTTATCTTCTCATGAGTTGTCTCCCTCAACATCGTTTATTTTTTTTAAAAATTATTTTTATGTGTATGGGTGTTTTGCCTGCATAGACATATGTCTATGAATCTCTTGAATGACTGATGCCCGCAGAGGCCAGAAGAGGGTGTCTGATGGTCTGGAACTGGAGTTACACACAGTTGTGAGCTGCTGGGTGACTGTTAGACTCAAATCTGGGTCCTCTGCAAAAGCAGCCGGTGCTCTTCACCACTGAGCCCGCTCTCCAGCCCCTGGCTTTTAGAGTTTTTTAATGTTTGACTCTCTCTGGGAAGACATGCCCGATAACAATCTACAGACTTTCCTTTGGCTTTTCTACATTCAGACTTCTGGTTGGTTTAAGGGTTTTCTCAGCTGAGCCAATTTCAGTAGCAAAAGCTACAAGAACCAGCCATGGGCTCCTCAGCCCATCCTTAAAGAGACATTTGTGCACATAAGTTGTCCTCAGGCCCTCATTGTGCATTGGCTGTCGCTCTTGGCCGTGGCATCCGAGGGAGTATCCCTTGGACATTTCTTAGGCCCAAGGAGGCAGAGGCAGAGAGGGAACTGCAGGCCTGACAGTGTCACAAGTTGACATGGAAACAAGTGAAAACTGCCATACGGCTGCCTGTGGTGGTGGTGCACACCTCCAATCTCCCAGCGATCAGGGCAGAGGCGGGTGGATCTCTGTGAATTTGGGGTCAGTCTGGACAACATAGAGTTCCAGGTCAGCCAAGGATATATAGTTAGACTGTCTTAAGAAAGAAAGAAAAGAAAAGGAAAAAAAGAAAAGAGGCTGAGAGCTGACTCAGCAGTCAAGAATGCATCCTGAGGGCTGACTCAGCAATTAAGAATACATCCTGAGAGCTGACTCAGCAGTCAAGAATGCATCCTGAGAGCTGACTCAGCAGTCAAGAATGCATCCTGAGAGCTGACTCAGCAATTAAGAAGGCATCCTGAGAGCTGACTCAGCAATTAAGAATGCACCCTGAGAGCTGACTCAGCAGTCAAGAATGCATCCTGAGGGCTGACTCAGCAGTCAAGAATGCATCCTGAGAGCTGACTCAGCAGTCAAGAATGCATCCTGAGGGCTGACTTAGCAGTTAAGAATGCATCCTGCTCTTGAGGAGTAGCTGAGTCTGGTGTAGCTATGAGCTACACTCTGAGCAGCTCACAACTACTGTAACTAGCTCCGGGGGCTCCAATGTCCTTTTTGGACCTTTATGGGCACTTAACACTCACATCATGTATCCCTCTGCAACATAATTTAAAACTAAAATTTAAAAAGTCTTTTTAAAATGCCATTTAATATCTAGACAGGTGGTGGTGGCATAGGCCTTTGATCCCAGCACTCAGGAGGAAGAGGCAGGTGGATCTCAGAGTTGGAGGCCAGCCTGGTCTACAGAGTGAGTTCCTGGACAGCCAGGAAATCCTGTCTCAAATAAACCAAAGCAAACCAAACCAAAACAAAAACTAGGTGCTTAATTTTCTTAGGACTTTAAAAAAAAATCAAACTCATCTCTCACTGTAGTTTTTACTCTGTAGGCTTTCCAAAGGACCAAGTTCCAGTCATCTTGAGCGTACATCAGAAATGGATGAACAAAATTTTGATGGCAAGGTAAAAAAAACTCACTTGTGATGCTGACTATTTGATCTGGGGCTTTGGGGATTTAGCTCAGTGGTGGGGTGCTTTCCCAGCTAGTACAAGGGCTAGATTTGGTCCTCAGCTCCTCCGAGGGGGGAAATGTGCTCTGAATTTGTTTTCCTTCCTTTCTTTATTTTTCCCTTCCTCCCTCCCTCTTTCTTTCTTTCTTTCTTTCTTTCTTTCTTTCTTTCTTTCTTTCTTTCTTTCTTTCTTTCTTTCTTTCTTTCTTTCTTCCTTCCTTCCTTCCTTCCTTCCTTCCTTCCTTCCTTCCTTCCTTTCTTTCTTTCTTTCTTTCTTTCTTTCTTTCTTTCTTTCTTTCTTTCTTTTACTCTAATAGCAAAGTTGAAGTTAAGAAAAAGCTTTAACAGATTTTTATGCACAAGCATTAAGTCAAAGAGGGGCTCAGTTAGGAAAAGGAACAATATTCTGAAAACATGTGTGTGAGCTTCTCAGTGAAGAGCCATACTTATTTTGTTTTATAAATAGCCCAATATACAATCTTGGTGGCTTTTGAGGTAACATTGTTCAGGGTTTTGGTGTGCTGGTTGGTTTTTGTCAATTTGACACAAGCCTAGACTTATCTGGGAAGAGAGAATTTTAATTGAGAAAATGCCTTCATAAATAGCCTGTAGGCAAGTCTGTGGGGCATTTTCCTGATTGATGATTGATGTAGGAGGGCCCAGCCCATTGTGGATAGTGCTACCTCTGAGCAAGTGGTCCTGAGGTATGTAAGAAAATGAAGGGAGCATGCCAGGATGAGCAAGCTAGCAAGCAGCAGTCTTCCATGGTCTCAGCTTCGGTTCCTGCCTCTGGGTCCCGAACTCTTGCCCTGGCTTCCCTGGAAGCTGTAAGATAAAATGAACTTTCCTCTCCAAGTTGATTCTGGTCTTGGTGTATTTTTTTTTTTTTTTTTTTTTTTTTTTTTTTTTTTTACAGCAAAAGAAACCCTAAGTAAGGCAGTTGGTAAGGAACATTTTCCCCATCTTTTGTAAAAGAGATCTTAAGTGAATGGCTCCTGGGTGTGAACTGGGCAGGATTTAAGGCTGATTAGAAAATACCCTAAGTCACAAGGTCAAAGGAATTCCTACTGTATGAGGTCAGAGGGAGTTGACAGACATACTTTGACCTTAAATGAAGTTCATGAAACTGAGATTCTCAGTTACAGGTTAACAGTTGGGATACAGTAAGAGTAAACTAGAAACTCACATCTGTTTAGTGCTGGAGGCCATGGGAATATACAGCAGATGGCAATTGATAGTTCAGGTGTCCACCCACAGATGAATAACCCTCTGATGGAGGAATCCCGTCAAGCAAGGCTTACTGGACCACAGACTCTGAAAACAGGTCTCTTCTGTCTGTAATTTTTCTCATGTGCCATTATATTTCTTCCCTAAAAACAGCTATGGATATTTTTCCCACTGACTGTGTGTTTATCTCATGTATATATTCCATCTATTGGGCACACATATAGCTGTGGATGGTCAGGAAGATGATTTCTGCTTAATCTGTATAATTTTGATGAATAGAAATAATGCTAGGATATTTTTCATTACTTAGGAAAGAGTATCCTCAGTCACAAAGACAGCTAATTTTAGACTTCAGAGCAAATTCAAAACAGACTAGCTGCCCTGTAACTAAAATACAAGTTCCCAGGTGTTTATTGCTGAATCAAGGTCAGACATGAAGCAACCTTGGTAGACATAACTCCTTGCAGCAATTGACTTTCTGCATGTACTTCTAACCTCAGTTTATGATACAAGGCTCAAGGTTCAGCCAACTAACTGTTTTTGTTTAAGTCCTGGATTTCAATGTCATTCTCTGTGATGTCTCTCAGGCTATGTGCACAGCCCTTTGTGTTACTCACTGGCTGGTCAGTGTGACATCTCTAGCCTGAGAGAAATTGTGTCTTCAGAATGGCTCTGTTTCTTATTGTTTACTCAAGAAGTGCTGTGTGGCCCTGACAATGTGATTCGTATTTGTCCAGAGTTTTTGCTGTAGGTAAAGATGTAGCTGAATGGAGGAAGAACTGTAGAGAGATGTGGAGAATGTATAGAGATATGTGTCATGTGGAGACAGATGGTGTGAGAGCTGTAAAGATGAGATGTATAGCTGTGGCTATATGGGGAGAGATGTAACTATGTGGAGATGTGTGGCTGTGTAGAAGGGAGATGTAACTGAATGTGCAGAGAGAGAAATGTGGGAGATGTATGGAAAATGTGAGAGATGTAGAAAGAAATGTAAGAAGGTGTAGCTGGATGGAAGAAGAACTGTAGAGAGATGTGAAGAATGTAACTAGAAAATGTGTGGATATATGAGCTGTGAGGAGACAGATGGTGAGAGAGTTGTGTAGATGAGATGTATAGCTGTGGCTGTGTGGAAAGAGATGTAACTGTGGAGATTTGTAACTGTATATGAAGCTATATAGAAAAGAGATGTAACTGTATACAGAAATATATGACTGTGCAGGAGAGAGATATATGTATGTAAAAAGAGATATGTAGCTGTATGTAAAGAATGAAACTGTGGAGACAGAGATTTTTCAAAGAGGATTTTTCAAGATGAAGTAAAAGAGAAAGTTACCATCAGAAAGTATGTGTTTCTGTCCTTATTATCCCTCAGATATAAAAGTCTAGCCCTCACCACCTTTTGGGATTTTTTTTGCATACCCTGGAGGCAGTCTTGGAGCAGGCTTTCCCAAAGGTTGCTATTAGTTTAAGTCTAAGATTGGGTCATGGTTATTTTGACATTATTATTTGAAGTGTCTACAAAACTCTTGTTGCTCTTTAAACAGTCTTTACACTGAATTGATTGTGTTGGGAGGCCTGGGTCAGCTGACTGCCTGGGTCTGCTGTGGATATCGCTCTGTATGAATAAAATGCTGATTGGCCAGTGGCCAGGCAGGAAGTATAGGTGGGACAAGCAGAGAAGAGAATTCTGGAAACAGGAAGGCTGAGTCAGGAGATGCTGCCAGCCGCTGCCATGAGTACCAACATATAAGATACTGGTAAGCCAGGAGCCATGTGGCAAGGTATAGATTTATAGAAATTGTTAATTTAAGATAGAAGAACTAGATAACAAGAAGCCTGCCACAGCCATACAGTTTGTAAGCAATATAAGTTTCTCTGTGTTTACTTGGTTGGGTCTGAGTGGCTGTGGGACTGGTGGGTGAGAGAGATTTTTCCTGACTGTTGGCCAGGCAGGACTGGAGAAAACTTCAGCTACATGTCAGATGACTATCTGAGTCAGCTGCCATCAGGAGATTCCAGACCTTCTTTCCCCTTCATTCTGTCAATTTCCCCTATCTTTGTAGCCTGCCTCAGTTTCCCCTTCTGAGGCTTTTATCCCTCATTTATAAGAATTGTATATGAAGTTTCTTATACCCAGGGTCCACCCAGGGCCTCAAAAATCTTGATCTTGCTGACGTAATAGCACCTCATAAAGACTGTGAATCTGGTGGGGAGGCTGTTCTTCCTCAGGACATCCAAGTCTGCTGTGCCTGGGCCTGATCAATGCTGAAGGTAACAAGGCATTTTTAGTATGAGGTACCTGATCTCCATGAAGGTTTAATAGGAAGCCATAAAACGCAAGGTAGAATCCAACTTAGATTTAATTGGGGTGTGTAAATCACAGAGGACCAAGGATGTTTTGCCCAAGTTGTCAGGAACATATGCACAGCATTCTAATAATGGCACAAGCTGTCTTATGTACTTCTGCTAGAATCTCAAGGGCTTTCTGGATTGAGACCCCTTTGATTTGTAAATATTAATGCTTATATCCTGACAGTGTGGCTGAAAAACAAAACTTCCAAGAAGTAATCTAGCATCCGAACAAATTAAAAGGAAACTGCAGTGAAGTTGTAATCATTGCATCTGATTATACTCCAAGTGACCCCCAAACAACTTAAACCATAGTGAGGGCATGACTGTGGATAGAGTTACAGTTGGACTTGTCTTTGTACCTGAGTTTTGTTTGTTTGTTTGTTTGTTTGTTTGTTTTAAGCTTTGCAGTCTTATGTTTTGCTGGTAACTGGCACTGATTGCCCTTAGGCAGTTCTCGAGGCTCTGGAGACTCAGAGGGGACAGAATTTATTCTAGAAAAGGCTACCCTAACTTGTTGAATTCTTTAAGTCTGGGGAGAGTAGGCCACTGTGTACCTGTAAGGTGTTAGCAGATATGTGTATTCTTTTTTTTTTTTTTTTGGTTTTTCGAGACAGGGTTTCTCTGCGTAGCTTTGCGCCTTTCCTGGAGCTCACTTGGTAGCCCAGGCTGGCCTCGAACTCACAGAGATCCGCCTGGCTCTGCCTCCCGAGTGCTGGGATTAAAGGCGTGCGCCACCACCGCCCGGCCAAGATGTGTGTATTCTTGGCATGGATGCAGCTGAGTAAAATCTAATTGCGTTCCTTTCTGGGAACATCTCTCCTCGGTGGCCGTGAGGAACAGGTGTGGGCACTATAGCAGAGACTGAGCAGTAGGTTCATGTGAGGTTTGGGGGGGTTGCAGATTTTAGTCATCCCCCCCAAGTCATTAATGAGAGGAATTGCTAAAGTTCTCAGGTAACGTAAATCATGAACGCCTTAATTTTCCACTGGTCTTCATGGGGTGACAGAACCTTGTGTTTCTCTTGAGTTCCCCTGCCAGTCTCAGATCATCTCTACCCTTGGGTGGCCCCTTCACTCTCTGCTTCTGGATTAGAATGATTACATCTAATTTTTGCAGAGATATCAGAACCATTTCTTTATCTTCCTCTACGTGTCAGACAATTTCCTATAACTTAGGAGAGATTCCAGATATAACAACTGATCATTAGGCCATGTCTAGTGCAATTCCCAAAGCTGGAGCTGACAGTAACAATTCCTTTAGCTTTGGGGATTTCCATTAATGTGTTTCTACACAAGTTTGTTTAACAAGGAGTCCTGGGTTACTAAGGAAGGCAAGGAATGAAGTGCACACATTGAAAAGAAAGCTGGCATTTCCTTTGTCATGTCAAGAGTTATCCAAGGACCCTCAGTGGGTACTTGCAGTCGTTCAGAAATGAGGAGCGTCACCAGAGAAACATGGACGACTTCAGATTTTCAAAAAATATTCCTTAAGTTTATCATCCTTATGAATGTTAAAGAGTGTGATTTCAGATGATTTATTTTGAATATGTATTATAAATAAATAGGTAACAAATCAAGAAAACATTGTAAATAGGAAAGAAGGCTTAAAGAGTATTCTTAGTTTCCTTCAACTCTGATTGTAGAATAGGAATTTAGATGAGCTTTTTTAAAAGAGAATTTCTTAAGCTTTCTGAATGGCACCTTCTCTCCATTCAGTACATCTTTTCACACTGGACATTGTTTTCTAGAAATTCTGATTTCCATTTTTTCTTTTTTGTCCAAATGGAGTGAAGAGGAACTGTTTTTTTTTTCTAATTTGTGTTTCTATTAGAAATGTCACAGTTTCAGGTAGTTATAATAGTTTAAATGAATGTGTATATTATGTGGTGATTACATAAAGTTTAATTAAGGTATAGGAAAAGTATTAGTAGTAGTATACTAAACAAGATAAGATATTATTGAAAGACAAATGTCTGGATTTTCCCAAGAAGAAATTCATGTAAATGTAAACCATGCAAACAAATTGCAACACCTAACACAAAGTAGGTAAATTTCCCCAGTGTTCCTCTGGGAGCGTGGTTGTCAGGTGTTGGCACCAGGGATCCTGACACCTTAAACACAATTGAATTAAATGAGTCTTTTCATAACCTCAAGAGGAATGTTGACATCATTTGAAAGCTCTTCACAGTGTGTGTTCCTGAAACTTTGTTTCCTTAACTCTAGACATTTGCCACAAAACACGGGGCAAAAGAGACAGGGGATCTCAAGATGTGAGTGAGGATGGTAGGTAGTTTGGACCATTAGAGACTGCAAGAACCCCTGGAGGAGCTATTGGCTTGTTCCTCTCACTAACTGCTGGAGGCCCTGGGAGTATACAGCAGGTGACAGCTAGTATTCAACAAGTTGACCCACCAGACGAATAACTCTCTGATGGGGAGCCCCATTTGGCAAGGACCATTGTGACTGGTTGTTTTTTTGTGTAATTTTTCTCATGTGCCACTACATTTTGTCCCTAAAAACAGCTATGGGTATTTTTTCCACTGCTTGTGTGTTTATCTCATGAAAATATTCCATCTTTGGGCACACATAATAGCTGTGGATGGTCAGGAAGATGATTTCTACTTAAGCTGTATAATTTTGATGAATAAAAATAATACTAGGACAAAGACAGCCTTTTACACATTTAGCTGATTTTAGACTTTAAAGCAAATCCAAAATAGACCAGTTGCCCCTGGAGACAAATTGCACAAGGGCACGTTTCCAGGTGTCTGTTTCTTGAAAAGAGCCTGTCAGATAACATTAAGACACAAACTCCCTGCAGCAATTGACTTTCTGCTCATACTCTTAACCTCAAGGTTGAGCCAACTAACCCTTTATTAATTCCTGAATTTCAGTGTTACTCTCTGTCTGGGAATGCTAACCATGGTCTGGCATCTATGGTTAACTTGGCCAGCTCTGCCCTCTGATCTCCAGGCAAACTTTGTCAGAACACAATCACACAACAGCTAACCACTCAGAGCTACATGCCTGCTTTATTCACTGTACCCAGTCAGCTCAACCTCTCAAGCCTGAGAGAAACTGTGTGATTCCTTATGCATGTCAGAATGGCTCTGTCTCTTATTGTTTACTCAAGAAATGCTTTGTGATCCTGAAAATGTAACTCATGTTTGTCCAGAGTTTTTGCTGTAGAGACAGAGAAATGTATGTAGGTCAGAAATGTGTGTGTAGAGGAGAGTGAGTGAGTGAGTGAGTAAAGAGTGAGTGAATGATGTAGTAGTATGTGAAGGAATGTAGCATAGAGAGAAGAAATGTGTATAGAAGAGAGATGCGTGTAGAGAGAGATGTAGAGCTCTGTAGAAAGAGCTGTTAACTGCATATAGAAATGTGTGGATGGGCAGGAGAGAGAAGTATGTATGTAAAGAGATATGTAGCTGTATGTAAAGAATGTAGCTGTGTGGAGTCAGGTTTTCCAGAAAGAGAATTTTTTAAGATGAAGTAGAAGAGAAAGTTACCATCAGAAAGTGTGTTTCCTTATTTACCCCTCAGATAGAAAAGTCTAGTCCTCACTGCATTCATGGATTTTTTTTTTTTTTTTTTTTTTTTTTTGGTTTTTAGAGACAGGATTTCTCTGTGCAGATTTGTGCCTTTCCTGGAACTCGCTTTGGAGACCAGGCTGGCCTGGAACTCACAGAGATCTGCCTGGCTCTGCCTCCCGAGTGCTGGGACTAAAGGCATGCACCACCACCGCCCGGCTATGGATTCTTTTTTTTCACCCTGGAGGCAGTCTTGGAACAGGATCTCCAAAAGGCTGCCAGCTATTGGTTGGCTCCTCTAACTAACAGCCTGTTGAAGCACATGGGCTAGCATGGTTCTCTCATCCAGAGGGAACACTCTAGAGGCCAGGCTATCACCACCATGTTACCAACTGCAAGAATCTGTCATCAACAGCAGACAAGGGGGTGGCCACCCCTGAGGAACAGATGTAGCGACCGTGTAGGGATGTCCTTGTCAACAGGACTGATGAGGAAGAAGCTGTCACTGAGGCTTGCCAATTGCTTTCCTGTTGACTAGATATGAACTTGAAATAGTTTTTTTTCCTGCACAATGCATAGTTTTATAATGTTCTCAAACAGAAATTGAGAAAGCCTGCTCTAGCAGTGAAGAGCTTTATGAATTCAATAAATATTTCATCTAAATACTATAGTTTTAGTCTGTGGAATTACAGAGCCCAAGCTCAGCAAGCACCTGTTGTAAAGGGAAACAAGCGTCATGATAAATGCAATAAGTGTGATGGAAGCAAAGGTCCAGAAACAGGGGAAGGATGAAAGGAGTTTGGAGGAGCCTGTGTGGTGCTGGTCAGTGAGGGGGCCTTTCACAGCAGGGCCAGCATCTAGAGGGAGGAGGGGCCATCTATCTACCCTGTGTGTGGTGGTATTGTGTTCCCCAAAATATTGTGCACCCTAATAATCTTATCTGGGGTCAGAGACAGAACAGCCACAATATTAAACATAGAAGTTTGGCAGTGGTAGCACATGCCTTTAATCCTAGCATTCCAGAGGCAGAAATACATCTGGATCTCTGTGTGTTCAAGGATACAGCCAAGCATGGTGACTCATGCCTTTAATCCCAGAAAGCAAGCCTAAAGGGAGTGATGGCAGAAAGCAGAAAGATATATAAGGTGTGAGGACCAGAAATTGGCAGCATTTGGCTGGTTAAGCTTTCAAGCTTTCGAGCAGCAGTTCAGCTGAGATTCATTCTGGATGAGGACTCAGAGGCTTCCAGTCTGAGGAAACAGGATCAGCTGAGGAATTGGTGAGGTGAGGTAGCTGTGGCTTGTTCTGCTTCTCTGATCTTCCAGCGTTCACCCCAATACCTGGCCTCATGTTTGATTTTATTAATAAGATCTTCTAAGATTCCTGCTACACCTGTGCCCCATGCTCTCATCACAGGTCCATTCCTAAGATGCCAGTGCAGCTGGGAAATGTATAACTTGTTGAGTTCTTGGCGTTTTCTCTTTTTTAACAGGACGACTGCACACTGTGTACACACCTCACCCAGGACAAGGAAAGAATGGAACAGTTGCCAGCAAAGGAAGAGGAAAACACAGGCACAGTTGGCAGACTGGGGAGGTATAGCTGCTTGTACATTCCTTTAGTTAACACAAGCTCAAGGGTGGTATGGGATGGTCGCTGTGACTCAGTCACATTAAACTGATAAGAAGAAACTAATTCGCAAGTATTGGTAGTTACTGAAAACCAAATCGACAAAGCATAGGTTAATTATAACAGCAATTATTTATTTATGCTCCCTTTAAAACTGCCTGATATTTGCCAATGCAGCCTGACTGGTCAGTCATATGAGCTTAGACCGGCGAAAAGGGATTCCAAGAGTTGCGTTGCGTTGGTTGTTAAAGAACAGATGTGCACTGACTCTCTGATTTGGCATTAAACTGCAGCTCTGGGTCTCATTTCCTTGACTTCTGTCACACGGACACACCGCTACAGGTGTCATGTTAAATATGAATTGGAGTTGAAATGATCTGGGATGTCTGTGCTTGAAGTCATTTTAAAACAAATGTTGACACTATATTGTTTGTGAGTGGCTATCAGTTGAGGTCATTCAATTAGATCAGGTGTTTCTTTACTTTTCCCCTCTGAGGTGTGTTTGTGGGGAGAAAATCCTTTGACTGGATAAAAAAGTCGTAGGCATGTGATAAAGGAAAGAATTAGTTTAGTTCCTAGCTTCCCCATTTGCTGGGTATGTGACCTGGGACCGTTTATAACCATTTCCTGACACAGGAGTATGGTGCATGCTAGCAGGTGCTGCAAGAAGCCATTGCCTCATTCAGTGCTGACTTCCAGATTATCAGTGCCGTTCACTTAACTACTCTGTTATTGTTATTAATGGTTTTTCTTTAAATTTTTTAAAATTAATTTTGCATACCAACCCTAGATCCCTTATTAGTGGTTTTTATGCAAATATCTTTTACTTCTTTGACCTTTACCTGACATCCAGCACATTTCATCACACAGCTCAGCTTTCCATTGCAGCGCTGGCTGGCATCCCTGCACCAGTGACCAGTGTAGAGAACTTGTAAACTTGTAAACGTAATGGTCATGCTATGGCTGTTCTAGTCAACACACACACACACACACACACACACACACACACACACACACATACACACACATACGAATGCACAACGATCACATGTAGAATAGCTTTAGCAGAATTACTATCCATGGAAAGCCTTCTGATGAATACAAAATCAGTTGTAATACCATGGTGAGCAAAGAGGCGTTTTTTTTGTTTTGTTTTTTATCTGTTTCTGTTTATAGCTTTGAAGATAATTTATAAGAATGAATACTTAAGCTCCCAAGTTATTCATTCTGTTCCTATATGTAAATTTTTAATTCTACTGGGATAGCTAAGATACTAAATATACCAAAATATACTACCACATGAAGAGACTGAAAGACAAAAACCACGTGTTCATCTTATTAGATGCAGAAAAGGTCTTTGACAAAATCCAATGCCCCTTCATGATAAAATTCCTGGAGAGATTAGAGATACAGTGTGAATTGTGATCCTTATTAGTCTTATCAATAAAAACCAGGAGTCAGATATTGGGGTAAAAGCTGAAAGATAAGCAGAGCAGCAGCCACCAGAGAGTTCTTACCTCTCCGAATTCTCCCACCAAAAGGGCCAAGATCCTGTCTCTGACCAGCTTTATCACTTCCTGTCTCCTGTCTGTACAGACCTCCAGACCTCTACAGTTAGCTAATGGCTAGCTCCACCCTCTGATCTCGAGGCAAGCTTTATTGGTCAGAACACAAACAAAATATCACGCGACAATGGTGTACATATCTCAACATAATAAAGACAATTTACAGCAAACCCACAGCCAACATAAACATAAACCTAAATGGAGAGAAATTCAGCATTTCCACTAAAATTTGGAACAAAGCAAGGTTCCCCTGTCTCCATACCCATTCAATATAGTGCTTGAAGTCTTAGTTAGAACAGTCAGATAACTGATGGAGATCAATTGGATACAAATAGGAAAGGAAGAAGTTAAAGTATATTTGTAATTAATATGACTTTATACATAAAAGAGCCTAAAAATTTCACCAGGGAATTTCTACAGCTGATAAACACAGCAAAGTAGCTGGACACAAAATTAACACAAAAATCAGTAGCCTTCTATTTTAGTCAGAGTTTCTATTGCTATGGTGAAACACCATGACCATAAAGCAAGTTGGGGAGGAAAGGGTTTATTTGACTTACACTTCCACATTGATGTTCATCATCAAAGGAAGTCAGGACAGGAACTCAAACAGGGCAGGAACCTGGAGGCAGGAGCTGATGCAGAGGCCATGGAGGGGTGCTGCTTACTGGCTTGCTCCTCATGACTTGCTCAGTCTGCTTTCTTGTTGAACCCAAGATCACCAGCCCAGGGATGGAACCACCACTGTGGGCTGGGCCCTCTCCCACCAATCACCAATTAAGAGAATGCTCTACAGCCAGATCTTGTGGAGGCATTTTCTCAGTTAAGGTTCCTTCCTTTCAGGAATGACTTTGGTTTGTGTGTCCAGTGTGACACAGTGTGACAGCAGACTAGCTGGCATACCTTCCTGTATACAGATGACAAATGAACTGAGAAATTGGAAACAGTATATTTAATAACAGCCTCAAAAATATTTTGGGGCAACTCTAACCATGCAAATGAAAGACTTGTATAATAAAAACTTCAAGACATTGAAGAAATTGAATAAGACACCAGAAGATGGAAAGATCTCCCATGCTCATTCATCAGTAAAATCAATATAATAAAAATGGCCATCCTACCAAAAGCAATCTACAGATTCAATACAATCCTCATCCAAATTCTAACACAGTTCTTCACAGAAACTGAAAAAACAATTTTCAGCTTCAGATGAAAATACACACACACACACACACACACACACACACACACACACACACACGCAAAACCAGGATTGCTAAAACAATTTTTAATAATAAAGAAATGCTGAAAGGAATCACCATTCCAGATTTCAAGTTGTACTACAAGATATAGCAATAAAAAAATAGCATGGCATTTGCATTAAAACAGACTTGTTGATCAATGGAATTGGATCAAGGAACCAGACTAAGTCCACTCACCTGAGTTTTGACAAAACCAAAAATACACACTGGGGAAAAAGACAGTATTATGGTGGTATTCTATTTGTACTGAAATGTGATTTTAATTGTATATTAATAAATAAAGTTGCCCGGGGGTCAGAACTATTAGAGCCATAGCAAGAGTGTGGCGGTGGTGGCGCACGCCTTTAATCCCAGCACTTGGTAGAAGAGCTAGGTAGATCTCTGTGTGTTCAGGGATACAGCTAGCATTGGAGACATACGGCTTTAGGACCTGGAGGGCTGTACATACAGGCAGTGACGAGGCAGTCACGTGTTTGGGTTTACAAACAGTGAGAAGGCAGAACAGAGAGACTATGTAAAGACACACACACAGGAAGTATGTCTCTTTCGGAGAAGTAGGAGAACCGCAGGAGGAGGGGTAAGGTTTTAGCTCTGAGCTCTGACCTCTTGGATTTCTCTTTTACATTGGTTCTGTGTTTCTTATTTAATAAGACGGTTACATCTACACAGCATTTTCAACAAATGTGCTGGGCAAACTGAATAGCTGCATACAGAATAATACAGCTCGATATACATCACCCTGCACAAACTCCAAATGGATCAAGGACCTCAACATAAGGTCAGACACATGAATCTGGTAGGAGCGAAAGTGGGAAATAGTCTTGAATGCATTGGCACAGGAGACAACTTTCTGAACAGAACACTGTTAGCACAGGCACTAAGAGCAACATTTAATAAATGGGGCCTCATGAAACTGAAAAGCTCCTGTAAGGCAAAGGACACTGTCAGTCACACAAAGTGGCAGGCTAAAGAACGGGGTGGGGGAGAAATCTCTACCAACTACATGTCTGATAGAAGGCTAACACCTAAAATATATAAAGAACTGAAAAACAAACAAAAAACCTTGGCATCAAGAAAACAAATAACCCAATTTCAAAATGGGATACAGAGCAACGCAGAGAGTTCTTAAAAGATGAAACACAAATGGCTGAGAAACATGTAAAGAAATGTTCAGCATCCACAGTCATCAGGGAAATGCAAATTAAGACTACTTTGAGAGTCATTCTTCCATCAGTCAGAATGGCTAAGATCATAAAATAAACGACAGCTCATGCTGGCAAAGCTGTGGGGAAGGGGAACATTTATTTATTGCTGGTGGGAGTGAAAACTTGTACAGCCACTATGGAAACCAGTGTGGCAGTTTCTCAGGAAGCTGGGAATAGATCTGCTTCAAGACTCAGATATGCCACTCTTGGGCATCTACCCAAAGGACTCAACATCCTGCTCCTACAGACACTTGCTCATCCATGTCCATTGCTGTTCTATTCACAACAGTGAGGAAATGGAAACAACCCAAATGTCCTTCAAGCAACGAATGAACATGAAAACGTGGTACATTCTGTGGAATACTATCCCGCTGTAAATAAAAATGAAATTGTGAACTTTGTAGCTAAGTGGATGGAACTAGGAAAGATCATATTGAGTGAGGTAATCTAGACCCAGAAAGATAAATGTCATAAGTTTTTTCTCATTGGAGGCGCTGAGTTCCAGATCTTCAGATGTGAGTTCATAGCCTGCAGTAACTACAGAAACAAGGACAGTAAAACAGGACCATTCCCAGGAAAGTGGTTTAGGGAGTCATAGTGAGAGGAACAGCAGGATTCATGTGCTCTCATAGGGAACAGCAAAAGGAGGGGTCTTCCAGGAGGGGGACGGTGATAATACAGAAGACTGTCTAAAAAGGCCACAAGGAATGATACTATTAATGTTTTACAAAAAACCCTATAATACATATAATTCAGTATATAAATATACATACACAGTTTTAAAGAACTTTTCTCATCTGGGTTGATGGTGCACCCTCCAAGAGCCAAAGTCCACCAACCAAGAACCCCAATACCAGACACGAGAAGCCCTCTTTTGAGTTGTTAGCCAGGGATGTCGAAGAAATTCCCAAAACATAGTTTATTGCTGCTGTCCCTGGTTGTCCCCCAGAGGTGGAAGGTAAGTCCTTATTACCGGAGACACCATGCACTTCCAAGATCCTTGAGCTAGAACTGACCCAGGAGCCTCCTCCCTGAGCAATAGCTTTCACAAAACCAGAAGCTCTATGCAAGCTTCCACAGGAGAGAGAGGACCAACAGCCCTACCCAGCTATGATGCCTGTGAATCATATCAATGACCAGCACGGCGCAATAACCTTAGTGATGCAGTAGTGCACACATGCCTTGGTGTAACCCACAGCTCTATAACTGAGACTCACTCAACAAGAGGGAAAGCATGTCTGGTACTGGAAACCTACTCAATGCTAGTGAAGTTATGGATCTTGGAGAACCTACAACCACTGCTTTACTAAACCAGCATGGTTCCTGACAACCATCTATAAATATCCGTCCTTCTACCAACAGAGAAGTATAGTCTTCATCCCTCATCAAGGACATTTCACTTTGTAACTGACAGAGACCACTACAGAAAACCACAACTAATCACAATGCAGAGTTGTGGAGCTCAGTCCCAATGGGCTTGGGTACACTGTAGAAGAGGAAATGGAAAGATTGTAAGAGCCAGAAGAAGAGGGAGTTTGCAGTGAGATTGTGTCTCCTAGAAATGTCAGAAGCCACATCCATAAAGTCTCGCCAACATGACTGCCCAAACATGAGCTGAACAAGGACAACACCAATGGACGTGCCCAAGTGGATGGGAAAGCCCTTCCCATATGCCTTTATGCTCTCGTGAGCCCTAACCCTCTGAATCCATAATCCCCATTTGTAAGTTGCCTTGGTCATGGTGTTTATCACAGCAGTAGAAACAGGATCAGGAGCCAGACTCTGAGCAGCTAGCTAGGTCTCTCAGATGACACCACACACACAGCACACAAAATCATTGTTCTCCAGACCCCAAGCTTTGTGGAATCCACATTAGCCTATTCATCCATGGTGACAGCCTTTGGGGGATTCCTTTGCTATTATAAACCTGAGAGGTTCAGAGCCCCTTAAGTCTCAGACGGTGGAAGTCCCCATTGTGCCCTTCTCCGAGGCAGTTGCCAAATCTGGCCCCTCAAACGATGTGTTGTACATGGCAATGAATCTCCCAGCCAACCAACCAAACCAAAACAATGTGGTTAAGTATAAAGGAACACTGGTAGGCGGTCCAACTCTGGTCTTGGCCTGCACAGTTGTAATTCATTAGTGCTATAATTACTGACAATCACGTTAAGGTAAAGAGAATTTATGGTTACAAATGATTTTCTTATCTCCTCTGAATTACCTCTCACAAAAATAAAACAGGTAATAGCCTGATTTAAGACATTATCTCTGCTAAGTGCAGCCATTTGTTGTTTTGGATCTGTGATATAGATCATTCAACTGTAGAGGATAAGATATCCTGTAATTTTATTAATTCTCTGTTCACTCTCTTAGCGTCTTAAATCTTGAAAATTCCTTGATAAAGTAAGCCGATTAAATTCTGATTTTTTTAGAAGTAGTTGAGCATAAGAAAAGGAATTTGTATGTTAGGAAAACAGTCTTGAGTACTTTCTATGATGTTAAGCTAATCCAGTTTCTGGTCTGTGCTGCATTTATCTTTGACTGGTGACCATTCCATCCACATTTTTACCTTTTCTTCTTTGATTGGAAACTTAGGAAGGAACTTTTGGTGCTTAGCCTCATAATACTCATTCTCATAATTTATAAAATGAGCCTTCCACTATTTAATGTCCTGGTTTAATTTTTTCACATAACTACTAAGATATTGATTTTGTTTTTCCTTTTATCACACATGGCAAAAGCCAAGTTGCCTTAGATGATCAAGAGAAGGAACTTGAAATTTGTGAAGACTGCAATCCAAGTAAGTCCCCTGATAGTGGATTAACTCAGACCCACTCTTCTTAATAAGATAAATAGGAGTAAGAAAGACTGACCAAAAAAGTAGCGTTTATGAAATCAGCATACAAATTGAGTATTTGTGTGCAGGTGTATGTGTGTTACTCTGTCATTGAAATCCTTAACCTTCCTTTTATAGTAGATTTTCTGTTCTGGGGAAATACCTAATAAAGCCCAAATATTTGTTTTCCTTAAGAAAAGTGAGAGGGGAAAATGTTCTCTGATTATAGAGGTCCCATTTGAATTAGTTTTATTTCCTGTTGCTGTGATTAAAATTACCCTGAAAAAAGCAAATTAGAGGAGAAAGCCTTCATTTTAGCTTGCACATCCTTCTTAGCAGGGAGTTGGCAGCAGCCAGAGCTTGAGATAACTGGTCACATCAGTCTGCGGTCAGAAGAGAGCAGCAGATGCATGTGTGCTTGTGTTAGCTCCTTGTCTATTGTTGCAGAGTTCAGGATCTGTTGCATGGGGAATGGTGCCGCCCACGGTGGCAGTGTCTTCCCACCCCAGTTAGCAAAGCAAAGGTAATCCCCAGATGTGACCACAGGACAACCTAATCTAGACAATCCCTCACTGAGATAACCCACCAACTGCGTCAAGTTGACAATTAAAAGCCACCATCACACAATTACTGCTACATTCTGGAAGCTTAATCAAGATAATAGTTTTTTTTTAATTTTATCTTAAATTAATGTTTATGGGTGCCTTGCCTGTGTAGATGCCTGTGTACCATATGCTCCCAGAGACCAGAAGAAGGCGCCAGAGTCCCTGGAACTGGATTACAGATGGTTCTAAACTGCCATGTGGGTTCTGAGAACTGAGCCCAGGTCCTCTGGAGGAGCAGTCAGTGCTCTCAACTGCTGAGCCACCCTTCCAGCTCCAATAGTTTTATTTCTACAGTTTTCCTATCACATGCCACCTTTCTTGAATCTCTACAGTGCCTTTCTAGGCATCTGTCTATTGGTTATGGTTAAGAATGGATAAAGATATAAAGGGATGCTCTTTCCGTGAGATCTTTCCATTGGAGGCAAACTGGAAGAGGCTGTTAGCATCTTCCCGGGACAGCCCCAGGGAGAGAGACTCCAGAGAGACCCTTCCCCTGCCATGCCACACAGTGCCCACAAACCGGCCTTCCCTGTGGCCTCACTCTTCATCTTACACAGCACAGTTTTGGATGAAAATCTGGAGAAGCCATGTTTTGTAATAACAAAATATGAACAGATCTGTCCCTAGTGTCATTGGTCCAGAAGACCACAGAGCCATTAGACACAGAAGCTTCTGCTTTTGCAGGCCGCGCAGTTTGCTTTCAGTCTGGCAGGGTTCTCTTGTGACTGTGGAGTTGGGCAGTGACATTTACTTTCATGGATTACATTTTGAGACATCTCTCTCTTCCACCTTTCATTGGAAACATATAAGAAGTCAATTTAAGAGCTCCCAATACATTAGCCTCCAGCCATTGATCTAATTGATCTTCCTGGTAGAACACTCAGCCAGGTGTGGTTCTAAGGAGAATCATGCTACAAAAGATCCCATTTATTGTAAAGATTGTATTTCCCCATTTTCTTCTTTCTATTCATTTTGTTGATTTAAAATATAGTTTTCCTCTATCTTCAGAAGCAGATACATGTCCTGAATGCTACTCTAAAACAAGGTAAGATTTGATTAATTTAATTGTGTAAGGCAGTCTTAAGTGAATGCAGAGAAAAGTAACTAATATTTGTTGTGTATTCTCTGGGCTAACTAGACTCTATATGATGTACATACTACTTGCCATCTCATAGGAATCACAGAATGTATGTAAAGTGTCCAATTTAAATGTACTGCTCATGCTGAACAGTGGTGGCACACGCCTTTAATCCCAGCACTCTGAAGGCAGAGGCAGGTGGATTTCTGTGAGTCTGAGGTCAGCCTGGTCTACAGAGTGAGTTTCAGAACAGCCAAGGCTACAGAGGGAAACTCTGTCTCCAGAACAAACAAACAAACAAACAAACAAACCCACCACTTCTCCCCATAATTGGCTACTCTTATTTGAAGGCAGCTTAACTGGTTCATAATCCTGTCATTGACGTGTACCTGACCCATGATTTGACTGCCTGCCTGCCTAGCTCTACAATGCTGTCCTCTCTTCCTCTGCAGAGATTGAAAGGACAAAAATACAGGTCTATATAACACCAATTCAGGAAGTCAAATTTAGACATAGTGTTGAATTTTTCTTCCATGCTTCATCATAATCCAGTATTTTAACGTATGCTGTGTTGGTAAGCATTGCCTTGTTTTTAGCAGTTAAAGGTTTTAAAGAAGCTCCCACTAACGTGGCCATAGTACATAGTGTTGACACATAATTATTCTAGTAGAAGTGAAGAATATTTAAATGTTGTATAAGTAATACTCAAACATCTCTTTGGAAGATGTTTTCATTGACTTTTCTACTTACTGACCCAAGCTGCCAGCCATACCAGTCTAGTTCCTCAGCCACTTTTTTTTTCTAGTCTATTTTCTTTTCCAATGAATATACTACCTTCATGATGATTATTTCTTTTGGCTTCTCTTTCATTATTTTATGTCTGGCTGCTAAGTATTCCTTTGCTTGTACAGTTTCATAACTTTAGGGAGCCCGGGAGACTAATCAGACTACCCGCAGGCACTTGAACCTGTGTTTAGAATCTTCCCCACATGACTGCTCTGTTGGAGAACCTGAAACCAGAGATTCTGAAATGACTTCTTTGGATACTAAGAGGCAGCAGTGAGACTCGCGACCCTTCAGTCGATGGCCAGTAGCCCCCTCACTGGTGATGAGTATTTTAGTAAGATGGAGGGTGAAGAGGACCAGGATGGAAATGACAATGAGTTCGCTCTGGGCTTTACCAACAGAACGGGCTTTGTAAGGAAAAAGTTATGGGTGCTGTTCACAATTTTAGGAAAGACATGAGCACTTCGGGGGATTGTATCACATGTGGTAAAAATAATGTGGAAATTCTTGATACAGAATGTTGGAGAATCTACAAGACCATGTTAGAATAAAGACCTCAAAAGAGTTCAGGGGAAAGGCTCTTTTTTTGTTAGACTGTAGAAACGGATAAAACTCAAGATTTCTGTTAAATGATGCTGAAGTGATTTCAGGTACTCAATGAGTCTGTACCAGGTAGCATTCTTCTCTCACCCACTTCAGTGTTAATTTATTGATGGTCACCTAGGAAAATGCAAATTAAATCAATGGCTGAGAGAAGTCACATCAGGTCAACCTGAGGCTGGGTGCTGAGACCCCAGTGTGTTTAGCAGGCTCAGGAAATAAGGCCTGTAATCTTAATCATCTGAGTCGATCCTTACCTCAGGAATCTGTACTTTCACAGGACTGAGGTTTAAGGTCAGAGAACGTGTGGATTAAATGCATTGGTGATAGACTCTGAGTCACCAATAATGCATTGATGTTCCTTTGAGGAAAGAAAAAAAGTGCTTCCCTTGGAGACATTTAGCCAAGAACAAGTCCATATTTGAGTTCTCTACTTCATGCCCTCTGTGTGTGTCTCTCCCTCGACAAAGGGATTTTTTTTTCTGTCTCTATTGAACAACACAGAACACATCACATGAGGAAAGAATGGGGTAGTTTACAAAAAAATCTTTAACAGGGTTTTACAAGGGATTAAGTCATTGACTCTGACCGACTGAGACAGCAATCACTACTACAGACATTGTTTACCAACCGATTATCCACGTGCCATGTCTAACATGTATGGTAACCATTCGCTTTAAAGGTTGCTTTTAACCTCTGTATTTGTTGCATTCAGCAAATGATACACATGTATTACCTGGGCCGGGGCATGGAGTAATTAGTAAATAATTTCAGATTACAGTTATGCATTAGTGTAGGTTGTAAACATTGATAATATGAGAAATCCAAGAGAGGGTGATTATTACATGGTTCTTTTTTTTTTTAAGATTTATTTGTTGTTATTTTATGTGTGTGGATGATTTGCCTGCATGTATGTCTGTGCCTAGTTCCTGTGGAGGCTAGAGGAGGCCATCAGCTCTCGTGGAACTGGAGTTACAAACAGTTGTGAGCTGCCATGTGGGTGCTGGGGATTGAACCCAGGTCCTCTGGAAGAGCAGCCAGGGCTCTTAACCGCTGAGCCATCTCTCCAGCCCATGGCTCTTTTTAAAAGCAGGTTAAACAACGGCTGAGCACACAGTAGGACAGCAGTCTTAGCGCTTAGGTGACCTCAAGGTATATTATTAACTCTGGCTATGAGGTCCAGCAGAAGCTCCAGTCTTTCAGAATGCAAGGGACATTTTTATCATGATGCTTTGCCACAGAGACTGTGACTGAGCCCTGAAGAAAGAGGATCTTGGAGTGTGAGTGCTTAGGAGGGAATATATTCCTGAGGATCTTGGAGTGTGAGTGCTTAGGAGGGAATATATTCCTGGGGAGTTAGAGGCTCCACCATGGTGCTACTTTCCCCCCAGTCTCCTTCTAGTGAAGATGTGCCTGAGAGGGGTTTTTAATTGTTTGCTGGTTTGTGAAGAGCTGAAAATGAAGGTCATCTGAAGAAACTAATTTTTTTATAATTTTTTTATTGAGACTTTATTCATTTTACATACCAACCACAGATTCCCCTCTCATCCCTCCTCCTGCTCCCCCCAGCCTTCCTCCCTCCCCACCTGGCATCCCTTCCTCTGAAAAGGGAAGGCCTCCCATGGGGAGTCAGCAAAGCCTGGTACATTCAGTTGAGGCAGGTCCAAGCCTCCTCAACTCCCATCAAGGCTGTGCAAGGTGTCCCACCACAGGTAATGGGCTCCAAAAAGCCAGCTCGTGTACCAGGGATGGATCCTGATCCCACTGCCAGGGGCCCCTTAAACAGACCAAGCTTCACAATTGTCTCCCCTATGTAGAGGGTCTAGTCTGGTCCCGTGTGAGCTCCGCAGCTGTTGGTCTAAAGTTCCCGAGTTCTCACTAGCTTGGTTTTTTTGTCTCTGTAGATTCTCCCACCATGCTCTTGATGCCCTTGGTTTTTATAATTTTTAGTATTTTAATCTTTCGGAAGAGAATATTGTCAGTGACGGTGTAGACATATGATCTTTAACTATTGCCCGGCTTTCCAATATTTCAATGGTTCCATCTGGGGAGATTCTGTGCTGTTTTAAGGTGATGCAAAACACTGGCATCTTTCAGTCTGTGGTTTCAACTATGAAGAATCAAGATGTCCAACTTTGAATTACTATCACTAAATGGGAGACATCAAGGAAGGAACACTATATGTTTGAGCCTTGTTTTGTATTTTGTCTTTCAATCCTGGCAGTTAAAATATATGGGAGCCAATGGGGGGATTTCATTTCTGTCTTCCATAGAGGAAATTTATGAAGACAGGTTATTTTGGGGCTCTGCCAGTATATGGTCTACCATTCTTTGTCATGGATATATGAATGAGTCTCCATAAATAATAATGAGGGTTGAAGCAGAGCAATTGTTTGTTCCCATGTTTTTAACAGAGATCAACTTTAAATATCTCTAAAGAAATGCCATCTAGTATACAGATAACTGATCACCAAAACACTCTCTTCTTGTTCATTTTTATTCTTAAGCCTCGCCCACAGACCTAGAACTCCCACGCCTGCAACAGAAGACGATGAATGTAGCTTCAGCTCCAAGGTAAAATGCCCCTTTGTGAGATTAATTTTCTCTCTCTGAATCTGGATTTATTATTTATTCTTAAACTCAGCAATGGTCTATATCATTGCATCTCAAAAATTGACCAGAGAAAAACTTTTATATAGTTATGACCAGTTGGGTTTTTGGTTTGGGGCCTGCTTGTTTGTTTTATTTTGAGAAATGCCGGAGGTAGTAAACACTCTGAAGTTGGGGGTGGGGGGTTGGATTCAGGTATGGAAACTACATAACAGAAAGAATTTTATAAGGCATAGTTTTCATGATAGAGCAAATCTGAAATTTGAGCCAGGAACTTTGGGATAAATATACATTGTTGTGGTTTAATCTATTTTACTGGGGGCTAGAGAGATGGCTCAGTGGTTAAGAGCACTTGTTGCTCTTGCAGAAGACCCAGGTTCGGTTCCCACTACCCACATGGTGACTCACAAACATCTGTAACTCTAGTCCCATGGAATCTGACGACATCTTCTGACCTCCACAGGCACTGCACGCACGTGTGCACATACAGGCATGCAGGCAAACACTCTACACATAAAATAAAAATAAAAGTAAAAAGATTTAAAAAATGAAGAAAATGGTGTGACTTTCATTATTTTCATGTTTCAAAGTTATAAGGAAACTGAAAACTTATCCAACAGCTGATGGGTGGCCTTTGATTTCAGCACAATCCTTGGATATAGTTTCTTTCTCCTCCAAAACTTTGGATTCATTTTTTATTGTTTTTGACAAGATGTGTTCTTGGTTTTGACCTTTGTTTCTGTATTGAATAACATAAGAAATTATGGGGAATTACAATTAAAGCCCATCAAAATTTATACCTATATTTTTCACATTAATTTAATTAAGTGAACACAAGTACAGGGCCTGTAAGGATCTGCACCAGGTCCTCTGCATATGTGTTACAGTTAACTTGGTGGTTTTGTGGGACTCCTAACAGTGAGAGGGGGTGTGTCTCTGACTCTTCCATCTGCTCTTGGGACTCTTTTCCTCCCATTGACTTGCCTTGTCCAGCTTCAGTGTCAGGGCTTTTGTCTTGTCTTATTGTATCTTGCTGTGTGCTGTCTGGTTGTTGTCTCTTCTGAAGGGAAAAGGAGGAGGAGTGGATCTCGGGGAAAGGGCAAGACTGGGAGGAATGGAAGGAGAGGAAACTGTGGTAGGGATGTATTGTATGAGAGAAGAATCTACTTTTAATAAAATAATTAAGTCTGTAGAATTAAATAATACATTTCTTTTTTGCCTAAATAGTTACAAGCTGCACAAGCAGAGATTCAACCATGGAGTAGAAATATAATTTCTGAGTTTTTGTGCTTAGTTCACATTCTGAATTTCACATTTAATGTTTTAAATTTTAGAAGGCTTTTACTTACTCACTTAAATATTCATCTTAAGTTTCCTGCACACTAAGAGCCAGCAGAAGGTAAGAAACCTACCTGATGATGGGTCATGTTTAGTTCCTAGAATAAAGTTTTGTACATGAACAACATTTTAATATATTTCAATGTGAAGAAAAAATAGGAAAATACGAGCAATTAACTATATTGAATATTTTAAATATACCTTAAATTCATTTTCCTTATTAATGTTTAAGATGTGTACTCTGGGGTGATTTTCTTTAAGGAGCTCTGTCATAAATGAAAAGGGAACAACTTAGAGGAGGGCCATAACTAGCAAAGGTTTGCTGGGTTCTCAGTGTGGCCATAACTAGCCAAGGTTTGCTGGGTTCTCAGTGTGGCCATAACTAGTGAAGGCTTGCTGGGTTCTCAGTGTGGCCATAACTAGTGAAGGCTTGCTGGGTTCTCAGTGTGGCCATAACTAGTGAAGGCTTGCTGTGTTCTCAGTGTGGCCATAACTAGCCAAGGTTTGCTGGGTTCTCAGTGTGGCCATAACTAGCCAAGGTTTGCTGGCTTCTCAGTGTGGCCATAACTAGCCAAGGTTTGCTGGGTCCTCAGCGTCTTCCAGCTGTGCCTTGAGATTGGGGTTTTACATGAGTGTCTTTTCATTAAATGTCTTCATATTGTGCATCGCTGTCTGGCATTCTAAGGACCAGTTATTTCTCTTGATTAAAAGCTAAAGCAAAGGGGCTGGAAAGATGGCTCAGAGGTTAAGAGCACTGGCTGCTCTTCCAGATTCTCAGGAACCACAGCCATCTATAATGAGATCTGGTGCCCTCTTAAAGCATGCAGGCATACATGCAGACAGACTAAAACAAACAAACAAACAAACAAATAAATAATTGATTAAATAATAAATAAGTAAATCTTTTTTAAGAAAGAAAAAGCTGAAACAATACTTCTTTTTTTAAATTGTCTTTCTCTATATTAGAAATGGTCTAGTTTCCATTCTGGAGTAGACAGTTTTGGTCCCCTAACTCTATTTCTCATTTCATAATAATAAAATGAACCTTTTATTATTGCAGTATTTACAAAAGTAGTCTTAGCTTAGGAAAAACAGCTGATGCCAGGCAATGGTGGTGCATACCTTTAATCCCAGCATCTCTAGGAATCTCTACGAGTTCAAGGCCAGTTTGGTCTACAGAGTGAGTTCCAGGACAGCTGAGGCAACTCAGAGAAACTCTGTCTCGGAAAAGAAAAAGAACAGAAAAAAGAAAAAATGAAATAAAATAAATATTATTAGCAATATATAAATGTCTGGGTCAGTTGATTGCATGACATGCTTTTATTTTGGTGTCTGTCAACCCAGCACTACATTTGCCAACAATCCGTCCACCAGATTCCCCCACATTGTTCACTCCCAGAGTGGCTGCTGGATCCAAACTGCTAAGGATTTGCTAAGTATGCAAAGACTAATGCCTGCAATTTTAACAGTAGTAAATATATGCTATTTATTAGACTATTTGTCCAGTTTTAAACTACATTTGTGTGTGGTTCAAGTAGGAAATGTGATCCATCAGGATGCTGATTAGGCCTAGGAAAACCATGATAATTTTAAATAGTTTTTTGTTTTTTCTTTGTGTTTTTTCTTTTTTAAAGTTTAATTGTACTATCATATAAGTTTATATTTCAAAATTACCTAAGGCAGGTTCTCAATATGTGGACCATATTTTCCTTAGATTGTTTAGCTCAAGGCTGGAGAGATGGGCCGCTCAGTGGTTTAGAGTACTTGCTGTTCAGTTCCCAGAACGCTGTGGCCACTCACAGTGTGGTTAACTCCAGCTCCAGGGGACCTGGGGCCCTCTTCTGGCCTCTACCACAGCAGACATACATGCAGGCAAAAACACTCATTCACATACAATTTAAAACACTCTAAATCTTTAAAAACAGAAAATCCATTTGGCTCAAATGACCTTCCTGCTCACACCAAACGGCTTGGCCTCTAGGAGCACAGCAACGGCCTCGGCTCACGATGTAAACACTTAGGAATTATTTTCAAAAGGAGCCTTCCTGGAACCTTTTCTTTTAAAAAAAAATTGTAGTTTTGTAATATTTTCCATTTTTGTTTTCTATTGAGATCTTTTAATTCCGTATACCAATGCACATTCATATGAGGGAAATGACTTGCATATGTTATTATAAAAGTACATTTTCTGTCCTCGGAATATTGTGTATGTAATTGTGTAACTGACAGCTCTGTCTTTTCCGACCTTCTTATCTCATTTTTTTAAATTTAGTTTTATGTAGGTTTGTGTTATTTCATTTTTCTTTTCTTTCTTTTTTCTTCTTTCTTTCCTTCTCCCTCTCTCTCTCTCTCTCTCTCTCTCTCTCTCTCTCTCTCTCTCTCTCTCTCTCTCTCTCCTCTCTCTCTCTCTCTCTTTCTTTTTTTTTTTTTTTGAGACAGGGGTTCTCTGTGTTGTTTTGGTACCTATCCTGGATCTTGATCTGTAGACCTGTTTTTTGTTTGTTTGTTTGTTTGTTTTGTTCTTTGTTTTTTGTTGTGTTATTTAATTTTTTTCAGCTGAATATATTTTGCAAATCAGTGTTTTGTTTGTTGGTTTTGTTGGTTGAGTTTTCGGGACAGGGTTTCTCTGTGTATCCTTGGCCATCCCAGAACTTGCTCTGTAGACCAGGCTGGCCTTAACTCAGAAATCCTCCTGCCTCTGCCTCCCAAGTGCTGAGATTAAAGGCCTGTGCTACCACCACCTGGTGCAAATCAGTGTTCTTAAACCCATATGCTTTTCAACTAATTTCATTTCCTTTTCCAAATGGTAGTATTCACTTGTATCTTCTAAATCGTCTGTGATTCAATGTCACACAACAGGAGCTGAAGACACCGAACCTTACCACTTCTCGGCTTTCCTGTGTGTCCCTTTTCCCACCCTAAGAAAAATAGCATTCAGTAAACTATATGAAAAGCTGAAGCTGGCGAAGCCCTGAACGCCAGCCCTCTCCCTAGCAACAAAGCCCTCCCCCTAGCAACAAATCCTTCCCCTAGCAACAAAGCCCTCCCCTAGCAACGAAGCCACCCACCCACCCCCAGCAACAAAGCCCTTCCTCCGGCAATAAAGCCCTCCCCTAGCAACAAAGCTCCCCTTTCCTGCCTGTCTCAGTAGATGAGGAGAATAGATGGATTCCCAGGGTCCAGACTCCTGGCTGTTGAGAGCATGAGACTCTGCAGGACGACACCGGTGGCTTTAGGAGTGGAACAACGGTTATTTCAACTCAGGAACATCGTAAATATCACCACTGTTTTTTAGTGATCATTGCTATACATTAGAGCTGCATTCATTACAACAGCCACATGCCCACATGGTCTGTGAAGTGTGGTAAGTTTCAGGACTTCATGTGACTTCTGGTTTATCTTCCTTAGGGAATGTTTTTTGTTTGTCCTTTTTTGTTTCTCCCCCTTCTTTTTGAAAAAATGATTGCCACTGGTCTCAATTCTTTTCCTTATTAGTGTCTTTTGGTCCATCTTTGTGTCAAATCTTTGCTTACTTATTTATGATGTTTTGTTCACTAACTTTATGTGGCTTTCTTCATTGACTTTTGTCCCAGTGGTATTGTTGTCTTTTGTCTCTTTAGGAAGAGAGGGATTCATGTTATCATTTGTCTTAACTCTTTATGCACTGAGAAGTACACCCTATGTGTGTTATGAACCCAGTGCATCCAAGGAGGCATTACTAAGAGGCAAACTCACACACTTTCCCTGAAGAAATCATTCGTGCAAACACAGCAGGCAGTTAGCAGGTCCCTCAGTGAGCTTGGGAAGTGGGCTCTTGCCTTGGGACCAGGGCTGCAGACAACACAGACAGAAGAAACCAAGGAGTGCCTGCCACAGACGAGAGGGATGGCCATGTAATTGGAAAGCTCTGCACACCGTGTCCCGAGACTCTGCTCCCTCGAATGTGAGTGCTTGTCACAAAAATGCCTTGTCACATATGGACTGTTACCCAGGCTCTATAGTAGTAGACCTTTGCTGCATAGTTTTGGGTCATTTCTTAAACAGATGAGCATGGAATGTTCTTTGCAGGAGACAGAAATGTGCTTTGGATGACACATTGAGATACTCTGCGGCCGAGACAACCGAGCTTATTAATTTAATAAACTATTCAAAACCTCCATCTTCACGAGCTGAAATTTGCAACCCTGGAGGTCAAGAGAGAGCCCTTTCCCTCAGGAAGCCTTTTGTTAAATGGAAAAACAATCGGGACCCCAAAACCACATGACCCACACTGTGACAGGGACACAGGCTCTCGGAACCAGTAAACATGGTGGGAGATATGGAGAGGGCAGTACAGCCCAAGGGGCAGCGGGGTGGAGAGGACAGTGAGGAGAAGGAAGAACTCCAACTCTCAGTTATTCCCTCTGTGCATGACTTGTTTATAGCCCAGGGTCTTTATAGTGAGAAATGTTTTGTTTTCTAAGTTGTTTCTTTTTTTTTATATTAGTACACAAGCCAATGCATTTTCTTGTAGGATTGTCATGTGTACTTTCTTTCGTACTAGTTTTCTGTTGCTGTGATAAAACTCCATGGCCAAAGACAGATTAAGGGGGTAGAGTTTATTTTGGCTTAAGGTGCCAGAGAGATGAGTCCATTATGGTGGAGCCGAGGCACCAGCGGCAGGCACTGGCATGGCGCCTCACTTCTTGAACCACGGCACAAAGTGTGTGTGGGGGGAGGGGAGCCAACTGGAAGTGGTGGGGACTTTTACATCTCAGAGCCCAGCTCAGGGACCCAAACCTGTCCAAAGAGCCACCTACTGGGGACCATGTGTTGAGATGCCAGAGACTATGGGACATTCTCATTGGACTACAATTTGGCTTTCATTCTCAGAGACTATGGGACATTCTCATTGGACTACAGTTCGGCTTTTGGTCGTCTTTCCCACTAACTGGAGCTCTTCTCCCAACCCCCACCTGGTCACCTGCTGCTCCAATTTCATAGGGATTTTGTTGGACTGCTTTTTGTTTTTTCTTTTTGGTTTTTCAAGACAGGGTCTCTCTGTGTAGCTTTGCGCCTTTCCTAGAACTCACTCTGTAGCCCAGGCTGGCCTTGAACTCACCGAGATCTGCCTGTCTCTGCCTCCCAAGTGCTGGGATTAAAGGCGTGCGCCACCACCGCCCCGGCTTGTTGGACTGTTTTATGAGTTTCCTACCCATAATCATCTTTATGAACTCTTTCCCCACCCCCATCATTGGTCCTTTCTGTATGATTTATCTTCCTGTTCAACATACGCACTACACAGACACACACAGAGACGCAGACACACATGCATGAATATTCCTTGGATTCCTGTTAAATGCAATTAACATTATATATTATATATAAATTAAGATCTAAGACCACATGCAGAGAAGCATGAAGTAATTTCTTACTCTGGATTGCATTGCTTAAAGTAATAATTTCTAGTTTTATTGATTTTTCTGAAAAAAAGACTTATAAATCTTGAGGTACAGAATGTTCACATAAACTAGGTCTAATTTTTTGGGCTGTTCATTTGCTTTCTTTTCCTTGTCACAGTGTCAGGTAGATCTACAGACACAGGACATAGAGGAAACTTTTAAATATGCTTGGGTCTAGAGAAGGGAGAGCCATAACCCAACTCTAGAGCCAGCTTTCCAATAAAGAAGAACAGCAAAAAACAACTTTAAAGTTATCCACACCAAAAAAGGCATCTGAACTCCTGCTAACCCAAATCCAGTGACCAGAGAGCTCAGAGATAAATTCTGAGCCTTGGCCATAGAAGCAGCCATGGCAGCAGTGGTGGCTGGTGGCCGGTGGCTGGTGGCTGGTGGCTGGTGGCCACAGAGACAGCAAAAATATCCGACCCATTTCTGTCTCAGCACCACGTTTAAACAACACTTACAGACACACCAGAAAACAGAGAAGACAAAACTTTCCAAGAAAGCAGGCAGATACAACTTCCTTGAGAAACAGACAAAACTTTGCAACAAGAGAGACAAAACTTTCCATAGGAAACAGACAAAACTTTCCAACCAACCAGAACCAGGTGGGCAAGTGACATCTCACTATTTGCTCTGGATGGGAGAATATTGGGGTCCTGTCAAGCCCCCTCCACATCTCAGATAGGGATCCTACAAACAGAACCAGACTATGACTAACCAGGATGTCTCTGTAGATCCTTGATGCATTTCTCAGTATGGCAGCCTTTGAGCCTTGGAACATCCGCGAGGCATGTGCCTCCTGAAGTGGTCCCTCAGCCCTGGAGTTGCAGAGTGAAGGTCCAGCTTTAGGATTTGGATGGGCAGTCTGAATCTTGCTGGGGCCTCCAGAAAATGTTAACGCCACCAGTCAAGAATAAAACCACTACCACAGTTTAAAGTCAAAGTTGATGCAAAGTTTAATTAAATACTGGCCAGGTGGATGGACTCTCTGGCCAGGTCCATCTCTGGTTTCTCAGAAAATGTCCCCAAGTCATAGTTTGCAGGGGCTTAAGGATTTCCCATTAGGTCCACTCAGGGGGAAGCATATATCCTGAAGTGTTTTCTGTCTATGTACCTCCAGCCTACATCCAATAAGAGTAAGGCAATCAACCCCAAAGTGTTTAGTTTGTACAGAACCCTGGCAGGAGAGAAATGAGGCAGTTTCTTTTAGTGGTTAGCGCTACCATAATTCAGGTGGAATAGTCATCATGTCCTATGTTCTTTGGAGATTAAAAGGTTTTTGTGAGGAGCTGGCATGTCTCTATAATGGGAAGTTTAAATATTTCAAATGCCATATTCAGCAGATCTGTGAAGAGGACCATCTATCTAGTATGTCTGGTTTTAGGCTTAACCTTAAGAGTTTATGAGCAAAGATAAGAGACTTTAGGAAGTGTAGAAGAGAGGAAGATGTAAGAGATGTAGGGGTCCTGTATGAGCTTCAGGAGGAGCTCCACCAGGGGAAAGGATGGAGCAAGCAGCTCCTAGGAGGTAGCTGTAAGCAGGATCAGGCTGGGCAGATGCAGGCAAGAGCTGAGAGAGTGTTGCTGGAGTTTTCCTGCCTTGCCCACAGTCAGGACAAATCTTTGTCACCCGCCAGTCCCACAGTCGCTCAGACCCAACCAAGTAAACACAGAGACTTATATTGCATACAAACTGTATGGCCGTGGCAGGCTTCTTGCTAACTGTTCTTATATCTTAAATTAACCCATTTCTATAAATCTATACCTTGCCACGTGGCTGGTGGTTTACCGGCGTCTTTACATGCTGTTTGTCCTGGCGGTGGCTGCAGTGTCTCTCCCCCTTCTTCCTGTTTCCCCAATTCTCCTCTCTCCTTGTCCCGCCTATACTTCCTGCCTGGTCACTGGCCATCAGTGTTTTATTTGTATAGAGTGATATCCACAGCAAGAGAGCATCATTCGCAGGCCAAGCAGGACTGCAGTTCCCAGGGAGATGGAAAATGGCTGAGTTGGGAAGTGGAGGCAGGTGGAAGATGGGGTCTGAAAGGCCAG